>NC_072784.1:26965431-27228199 GCF_022539595.1 Amphiprion ocellaris | reverse complement strand
AAGACGGAGGGAAAGACAAAAAGGGAGATTTAATGGAACATTTATTTGGACTTTTGTCTCACTTTCCATATTAGGCAAGCAGCTAATTCAAACTGCATCTCAGACATATCAATCAACAACAGGGCATTTAAAAATTGGCACGATGTGAGCACACCGACACACACACAGACACAAACACACACATTCAAAGACTGAGAGTAATAAGCTTCTCGTGGAGGAAATATATGGACGAGGGACTCAGAACAATTCAATTAGGACCAAATTGGATTGGTGCGGTACAAACCGGCTGCAGAACTCTGTGGGCCGAGTTCTGGGGAACGCGCATTGCATTCATTTCGAGTCGCTCATATCCACTCCATTAAACCTGACTGAGAATCATTTTCCACTTAATTCAGCCAAATTCAGACATGGGCTTGGACAGGGCAGACAAGCGCTATTACAGGTGGACAAATTAGTCATTTATGCTGTATTTAAAATGACTCATTATGGTGTGAGCTATTAAACGAGGTGAAATGAGACAAAACATAATGAGGAAGAAGAAGAAAGAAGAATTTAGCTTCCCACAGTGTACTGACTAGAACGGCGCTGCCTTCGCTCAGTTGTGTATTGCGTGGTCTGTGTGTATTTGTGTTGCATTGAAATGTCAGAGAGTTCACACAAAGCTTATCTTGACACCATTTGTTTTGTGTCACTTGTCGCTTTCTTTTTCTGAGAGAATTGGAGGTTGGTGTGTGCATGTAGATCCTCTGTGTGTGTGTGTGATGCAGCGTCCTGACAGCTCGGAAAAGCACACACACTCACATACAAGGGCTAAGAAACACAAAACAAAGGATGGGTTCGCACCTCAAAATGAACAAATACACCTTCCTTGCACAATGCATGTACACACTGCCTGCAGTCGACTTCTACAGTAATTCATCCACAGTGTGACTAAAGTTTTAAAAAGGTGAGGGCTGGTGAGTTGGGGTGTGTGATGAAACAGCCACCATAACGCTAGGAGTCACTGCACATTGTAATGAGGCTGAGCATTAGCCTCAACAGTATATGCTGCAGAAGTCAAGTCCACTCAGATTTGAAGAGACCTTCAGGAAGACCTAAAAATAACCAAACATTGCTTGTATTTGCATCTTATTATCTGCAATATTTGAAACAGCCAAAAATATCTAGCAGTAAATTCTGGTCCTACTGTGTAATGTTTATTAGATGCACATATTTACTTCGTCAGTGTATTTTGAGTTGTGATTGTCTGCACACAACTGAAGAAAGAACTCTGACTTTTCTCACCTTGATAACATTCATAGGCCAAACCCCAGTCCCCACCCTAAGGCCTAAGCACTAAACCATCATAGACTTAACACAGCTTGTAGTCCTCGAGTGTGTAAGCTTCTGAAGGCTTGAAATGGTATAAAATAAAACATGACTGAGACACATTACTGTGACAACCTACGTTGCTTGGAAACAAATGAATTTCCCTTTTTTGGCTGCTCAGCTGACCACTTCCTGCTTGCGAAAATATATTATTTCAGCACACTACCAAAACTCAGAAAATCCATTAACATATTTAAAACCTACGCAAAAGTTTGACTGAAATTCAAACAACTCTCCAGATGTGCAATAAATCACAACATTCAATAGCCACTACTAGCCCTCATCATTCCCATACATATAGGCAGGTAGGGACCTCCTCCATCCTATTATCACCCTCTGATCACTGCGATTTAGCGTTTACAAAGAAGAAGAAGAAGAAGAAGACTTGAGTCCGAATGCCACGTCTGACAGTAACCGTGTTCTTTTCTTTTTTCATCTTATGTCTCCTTTTGAGTTTCTCTTTCACTTGCTGTTATTCACTTGGTTAAATTTAGGCACAACGTCATGTAAATAGTCTTCTTAAAAAAAAAAATAACTTTTTCTGTATATAATGTTGTCTGTGTTTTTGCACTGTGTGTTTCTAATTTATTCTGTACTGCCTTTATACTATTTTTTCTCCTTGGCGCTGCTGTAATGGTGAACTTTCCCCACTGTGGGATCAATAAAGTTTATCTTATCTTATCTTAAAACTACTTGATTAGGTTTAGAAAAAGATGCTGGTTTCGGTTAAAATAAACCCAATTGCTACATTTACCACATTAGGTCCATTTAACATTTTGTGCAGAGCATTTAATGCATGTTCACACAACCTCAAGAGCTTGTAAACATTATCATGGTTACTTTCTGTTTAACAATGACCAGCATGGATGATAATGAACCTACTGGGCTTAGCAGGTGGAAGAAGTCCCTACTGGTCCATGTGCATGGAATTTATTTATTTATGTATTTATTTTTTGCATTTTTTAATGAGCTGACAACATCAGATGAACTTCCTGGAGGTTTTTATCCACCTTCTTCCACTACACATACTTGGTTTGAATACATTTCATCGGGGGTATTACATTTACATGTCACTGATTTTTGCTATGAATTAGAAGCAGGTCCCTCAGGATAGTTTGTAGATATGCAGACTCAGAGAATGGGTGCATAAACTCTGCATCAGAGCCCTTATGTGCTTGGCGATTTGACAGTGGGACACTCCTAAGCCGTTTTCAGATAAACAGTTTACATTACACCGTTATATACACACATACACAAAAATATTCCATTCTCTGTAACACATTCATTACACCCTTTGCAATGTCTTCAATGCTCACTGCAAATATTCCTGCAATTGCCATCATTTCTGCTCAGTTCTTCAGTTTTTATTTTGAACAAACACATAAAAATAGTATTTAAATTAGCCCCACCTCCAATATCTACCTGTCAGCTCTGATTGCCATGAATCAGTTACTGCTGTAATGCTAATAATGCACATACATTTCGTACAATGATTCAGAATATTGCATAATTGAGTGCATAAAGACCTCCTCCACCAGACATAAGTGAAAATAGAACTCATTGTTTTCTTTTTTCCCTATCACGACCTCTAATTGGCCTATTATAAGTATATACAACTTTACAATTAAATGAATCCAATTAGATAATCACACACTCAAATCTCATATTAGCCTGCTGGTTTATACTATATCGCCCCTTCTGCAGTCAAGAGTTGTACTTCTAAGATGAGACAACATAGAGAAAGGGCACAAGTACAAAGCAGCAACTGAGTGCAGTGGATGGTATTTGTAACCATATCAGAGCGCTGTATATAACATCATGTTACATGCATGACCTGGCATTTCCTTTTCCATTGTCTTGATAGCCTCGGAATAATGTGGGAATTCATTGTTTGCATTATTTGTGACAGTGTGGATGAATAAGAAAATGGTTGTGCGTCTTTCCCCCACCATATCAAGACCCCTGAGTGCCTCTTTAATGGTATTGTATCTGTATGTGCGGTCGGCTCACTCTTTACTCAGACTCAAGTGCTCTTCAGAGGCTCTCTGCGCAGCTCTGCATTTGTGTGTGTGTGTGTGTGTGTGTGTGTGTGTGTGTGTGTGTGTGTGTGTTCTAATGGGGTAGAAACTGAAGCGATGCTCGAGCATGGTGGGACGGGAGGGAGGTCATGCTATAAGACTTGTCGCTCCCTGTCTTCATCACAGTGGCAGCCGATAATCCCACACTTTGCTGCAATACACAAGGGGCCATGCACAGGGCCTGTCATGGAATACATAGAATAGGGTGGAAGAGGTATATATGACTTTTTGTGTGTGTCTTCATATGTTTAAATACTGTCAGCCACCTTTCAACTAAACAGGTGGCTCCATATGAGCCTTCCTGGATTCTAGAGGAAATAAAGGTTTTTCTTTGTTGAGCTACTGTGCTTTGCACTGCTCATGGTAAATATGCTGCTTTCACTCTGTTTATTTCAAATCAGGGTGCAAAACATGATTTGTGAAATTTTGTGGGGTCTCTAAAATAAGATGAGAATATTTCTTGGCATGCATTTCTATTTTTCTATCTGTTCATCATCATTGATCATATGTAAAATTAGGCCATTATTGATGCATGTTTCATGCACTCAGGCGAATTATCACCAATTGACTTTAACAAAGATACCGGCATGCATACTGTTCTTGTCACTGAAGCGTGGCAGCACAACTTTATACTTCTCTTACTTAAAAGATCCAAAAAAATGATGCCAACTGCAGTAAAAGTAAACAGAACAAACCCTCCATGGTGCTGAAAACACGCAGCAGTGCCTACTTTTCATCTGTTTACTTCTTATTATTCATATTTCTATTAATAGGAATAATGAATAAAAAGAACTTAGTCAAGTGCATGAAAAAGTGCCCCCACTGAAAGTCAAGGTATAATTTGCACTTGTTGTGAACTAAGTTGGCATAATACAACTAATTTTTAGGGCATTTAGTTATAGTTTAAGACATGGAGGAATTTTGTCACCCATAAAAGAGCATCTAATCCTTCCATTTACTTGGAAAATCACCAGATTTCTAAATAAATGCTTTTTCTCTGGACAGCAACAGCATATTGATGCCAGCGGCAACCTTTATGCAAAATTAATTTAGCAAAAGCTAACACTGGTTAAGCATATTCTCCAAAGAGCTCTATTTCACTAGTGCTTTGCGTGTGCATGCATGTGTGTTTTATAGGAATGATTTTGCCTCCTTGCGCCTGTCTGAAAGGATTTACGCTTTAAGGCATCCCAGGAGAGGAAAGTTTTAAAAAAAATAACTGACAATGCAACAAAACTGAAATCTTTCTGTTACCAAAATAATTGCTATTTTTCAGTCTGAAGTGAGATCATGCTGGCAAAACCATGGCTCTATCTGATCACATCAAACCTAAGATATTGGTTTGCACTGCTTATTAGAAAATGGAGAGCAAGGTTTCAGTTCTCTGTTTCAAAAATGGGCCCTTTTGGTGGGACTAACCCGTAATTCTGAAACCAGTGTTACCTTTTTCGAACACTTGACTGAAGTAGACTCTTAAGGATAACACTGACTACAAAGGAGTGAATAAAACTCCCTTTATCCTTGTTCTCCTACTGAGGCAGAGAAGACAACCACACCTTCCATTCTTGTTCTGTCATTTGATGTCTCTCTGTAGTTCAAATTTCTCTTTCCAGGAGAGACTCCACCAGGGTGCTGAAAATGGAGTCACTGCATTTCATAAGGCTTTGTATATGTGGTAAAGCTTTCACTTGTTTGTGTGAGCTCCTTTGTTATACTGCATTTTTATCCTGTAAGTTTTAAATATTACTCATTAAAAAGATTTTATCGTCATGGTTTTGGGAATGCATTTGAGCAAGAGAGAGATTAAAAAAAACTGCAAAATAACACAGGGAACATAAAAGAAGCAATCAGTAAAAAGGAACGCAGTGATAAAGAATTAGCAACAGAGCCAGTAAAAAAAAAAAAAAAAAAAGCAAATTAGTCTGAGAGTGGCAGGCAGGAAAAGTTCAGCAGACATGAAATCACAGACAAAGCAAAATTAAAGCTAGATGCGGGGAGAGGGAAGCAAGGAGCAGTGATGGAGTGACTAAGCAGCGCATGATTGTTTCTAATTGGGACGGCGCACAATCTGTGACATCAGAAAACAGCCAATCATTTCCTCTCATTTCACCCTTGTCAAGTGTGACATGTCTCTGCTTTCCACTCACACCTTCAGCTAGCGGCGTCTACACATGCAAACGCACGTACACGCAAACATGCAGTCCGTCAGTCACAGCTCTTTTCCTCTCGCTCTGTCTGTCACATTCACAGGCTCCGACTCTTAAATTTCCCACTCTGTTGCACAAACCCAAACGCACACACACACACAACCGCAACGATGCACACACAAACACACACCTGCCCCACGGGCCAGGACAGTGCGCCTAAGTTGAGATTGAGAGGAGTTATAAATAGAAGTCCTCATTTCCCCTGCTGCTGATAGCATCATGCACTGTCTGGTCTGATGACACACACACGTATACAAAAACATCACACGCACACAAACACATGAGTGCGCGTTGAATTGGGTGTCGAGTTTGGGAGGTAAACACTCACCAAAATAAAAGCACAAACGCGTCACACGGGCGAGGCCATACATACCGTCACATCCCTTCTATCTGCTGTCTGTTGCTCTAACAGCTCTGCAGTGTCAACGGGAGGAGAAGCACATTGATATGACAAAAATTCCTCAGTGGCCGGTTACTAAATATAAACAGACAGGCACAAAAATAGCCAGAGCAAAAACAAAAGAACAAGGAATAACTGCAGAAACAAATGTCAAGAAAACAGCAATCGCCATTTAAACTACAAAGATACAGCCATTACAGTCAATCTTTTAAAAAATAACATCATTCTATTAGTAATAGGACGATAAAATAACTGATTACTGTATAAATCTTTCATCAGTACAAGACTCCCTGCCAAGACTGGATTCTGATAGGATTTCCTACAAATTAACAGAGAACACAGTGCTGTTGTCAGAGGAGGCAAACTTCACCAATAATAGCATCAAACGACTACAATAATATCCCATTGCATGGCTTAAATGCAAAATAAAGTCCTGTGAACATCTAATGGCTTTGGCTTGCGTCCATTAAAGTGTTAAGTTCCATGAATGATTGTTGGCGCCAAAATTATAACAAGCAATAACTTGATACATCAGTGAAACAGATTACAATCCTTATAATATTCATAGATGGATTTAAGCTCACACTCTTCCATGCCCAACTATCTTCCATAGGGTTTTCTTTTTTCTTTTTGTGTTCATGTATTTGGCTTTTTGACAGCCTACTGTATCATTTTCTAATTTTGTAGTTTGGCCAGTAACAGATCTACAGTATCTCAGTGACACTGGGGCTGGATTTGCTCCGATACACTACCAGACACACTGATATCCAGCACATTTAACGAGTATAATCCAAATCCATGCCTATAAAACATGACAACTTACACTTCGGCAACATATGATTCAGCCTCCTACTGTTTTGAGAAATGAAAAAGGTGGACAAATCTGTAAAAATCTCACTTCTCAGCAAAAAATATAATACTGTATTGTCATCCATATAAAGGGATGGTAAAGATGGCCCATTACAGGCACAAAGACCACATTATCTCCAACAATTTTTAATATCATTGTCAAATACTGAAAGGAGATGTAGATTAACCAGGATGAGACGGTGAAAAGAAAAATGTCTTACTACCGAAAAATAGTACAAGTCATAATAAGATATATTACTTGAAAGGACTTGAAATTGAAAAAAAAAAAAAAAAAAAAAAAAAAAACTCAACAGCTAAGTTCTGTCCGTGGTGCTGGAAGCTCTGCTGACTTCCAGCCATAATGGTAATAATGACCACATTTACACAGAACCTTTCAGAATATTAAATCAGCAAAATAAATAAAAAGCCACCTGTGCTGGAAATGTCTCTATTTAAATCCTAAATTGCGGTGAAGTGCAGCAGCTCTGTTCCATTTACTTTTAATTTCAGCTTTTTCCCTTTTTTCTTTCTTTCTTTCTTTCTTTTTTTTTTTTTTACTGTGTAGCCCTCTTTCAACAGCAGGATATTTTAACTAGCTTACATCAAAGCGCTTTCATCTTCTCATGCAGAAATTAGCATAACGAGCACTGTGTGATTGCAAGTCGAATGCGTCAAAGTTGTCCAAATTTGTGCCATTCTTGCTCAACAGGCGCTTGATAAATTGTTCGTACTGCGTCAGTTACTTTGAGATGTTGTTGCACACAGCGAAGTTAACTTAATGCATTCTCCTCTCTGATCTGCTGTCCACTGTTTGTATGTGTGTATGAGGAGTCCAGCTCCACCCTAATTTAACCAATGTAAGCATAGGAAAGGATAGAAAGGCATCACTGCTGCAAAGAAGTTCAGATTTACATTCTATTACCGACTTCAGCTGCAGGAATAAACCACTGCAATGACACAACTGGATCTTACCACACTCAAAAAGTTACCCTGTCTATCTGTTTACATATTGGTTAATTTGTCATTGCAGATACACAGTGAACAGTAAAATGCACAAAAACCAGCCAATATGCATAAACAGGTTCATGCACAGACACATTATCCATGCCCACACAGCGTTCCACTGTTCATGAGACAACCTCATAAATTGCTAATTTTTTCACTCCAGTTGAGGCATTACATGATTCTTTGTGGGTTGACAAAAGCACAGTTCTGTGCTTTACAATCCCATTTAAAACCATTTAACAAAGTGACTTAATAAAGCCAAAAGAGGCACAAGCAATTGCACAAAAAAAAGTGAGCCTCCTTATGTTTTTCTTTTAATCTCATAATGAACACAGAGAAATATCCTCGCACTAACAACATTGCTGCAGTAATGTCTTTTACTTACAGCACATTATGTGAATCTATTGCATTCTCCCTGCAAATGTTTTATGAATCTGCGGAAGCTTATTCAGTCTTCACTAGATTACGGCGTTTTAAAACAATAAGCAGATCCAGCGGTGGCAGTGCGAATAAGAATGTGTGCTTTTAAAGTGTGTTTGTGTGTTGTGAACAAAAGGGGAGGGGAGCACATATCCTTTGTTTTGTTGGGTAATAATTATAGGGGAAACGGTAGCTTTCAACCGCAATAGCAGCTGCAACACACACAAACACTAGCGGGGAGCGGGAGAGAGATTATTAAACAAGGCTGCATTTGACGTCACACAAGAATATTTTTGGCATGAATGCAGTCCATTTTGGCAGATAACACACACAGAGGGAGAAAGAGACCTATTCAAAGTTTATCACACAGGAGCAGTGGCTGTGTGTGCGTGTGCGTGTGTGTGTATGTGTGTGTGTATGTGTGTGTGTGTTATTGCTGTGGTTCCTCTGACAGGACTTTTTAACAAGCAGCCGAGCCCCCACGGGGAAACACTGACAAAACAACATCATCCTTCCCTCTCTGTCTCTATCTTTGTCTCTCTGTGTTTGCCCTCTTCTCCCACTCACTCTCTTCTCTAATAAGTCCAATATCTTCCTCTCTGTGTCTTCCTTTCTTTTCGTTAACTCTCTGTCCAGGGGCTCTGTCTTTTCTCGCCTCCCTCTATCCGTCTTGCCCTCTCCCACCCACTCCCTATCTCTTCTAATAGGGCCAATATTCTGCTTCGCTCCTCCGGGACCTGAGCTTACACCTAAAGCAGGAATAGCTATTGTCAATGCTGGGAAGATGATTTCATAACTTACCAGACAATCGCATTAATAAAAAAAAATAAACAACCAAATAGAATATGGCTTAAAGGCCTGCACTGGTGCAAGGTCCCAAGATGAAAAAAAGAAAAGAAAAAACTAAAAAAAAAAAAAAAAGAAAGAAAAAATATTTTAAAAATAAATTTAAAAAACATGTAACATGATGTAACACAATGGTTCCCTGTGTGATTTACTCCCACACCTTAAGAAAAACAACAAAAATAAATAAGAGGTGCCCAGAAATTATTAGCATGAAGAAAGCTACACAAAGTTAGGCTTATTCTGTGTCTATTTTCTCAGAACCCCCAAATATAGCATAATATTAAAGCAAGAAAGAACATTGAACTGACATTTGTGACTGTTAAGGAAGCAGTTACACAGAGGAATCATTAAAAGGTTAGGACAGACTCACATTTAATTTCACATTAACCCTCTGAAACCCAAGACTCATGGCTTTACAAGGCATTTTGTCACCAAAATTACACCTCTGATTAGAGCCAGAAACTGTAGAAACAGAAAGAATCGTGTGACTTTTACCTCTCCAGTGGTCCTTGAACTACTCATCTGCGACATGCCTCCATTGTGAAAACTATTCAGTTTAATAAAAATTACTGTATTCTATCTGTCTCATTTAAAATATGCAAAAAACAAATGCTTTATCCTAACCAGAATCTGTACAAAGCAAAAAAAAAAATCTGTGCTCCTCAGTGTAGCTTTGAAGCCATCAGTGCCTCAGCTGTGATTAAGAGTGGTGTAATAAAAATTCAACAAATTTCTAGCTGAACTGTGCTGCTGCAATATGGAAACTAGCTTAAAAATATTAGCAGTAAAATATCTAAATATGTAGTCACCCATTTTTCTCAGTAATGTTAACACCTGTTTGTAAAATGCTATACATGTGGAATCCATTATTTGCAAATTTAGTAACACAAATAATTAAAGATTTTTTTCTTATTCATATGATTTATGGCAATATAACTACTCTTACTGTCATACTGCACAGAATAAAGTTTTGAGTTCTGCCGACTTCTAGCCATGGCTGTGACATCTCCACATAGGTGCGAGACTTTATATTGCAGCGAAAAATGAGCCGGCACCTAGCAAAATTGTGACAGGAATAAAAGGTCAGCGGGTTAAACTACTTCATTCTTGGTAATCTGATTACTCTCTTCCTCCACAGCCCTGTTTGTTGTTGGTGCTTATCTCTGCCATATTATCCCTGCTTTCACTACATCGTGACATATGGTGCATTTCACACCTGCCACATGCACAAAATGTGTTGGGATTATTATACCATGGAGTCACTGTTAGGAAAATTATCATCACTGCCAATGCTGACATCATTAGCAGCCATAAACATCATTATTATTTCCTGCATCATACCTGTGACTATTATGATCACCAAAGTTCACCCTTTTCCCTCCTTCCTTCCAGCTCTTTCCCTATTTTCTTTTTTGGTTCTCATTTCCTTTATTTCTTCCTTGCTTTATGCCCTTCAATTATCTCCTCCTACTCCTTAGTTTCTCTGTGTCCCTGTAACTATCTGTCCCACCTCATACTCTGGCAGGCTTTTGAATGAACACAAAAGAGAGTGAGAGAGAAAAATCCCACTGTATGAGCCGAGGTGCTAATCACAATAAAATAGGACTTTGAATTAGGAGCCGCCGCACAGCCCGATCCTCAGTGCGGTTGTGCTTTATTGAATACATAAGTAATATTTTTACAAGAAAGCTCTTTGTAAGGATTACTTGTCGAAACATGTTTTCTTTCTAAGTATTGAATAAAGTAATCCTGTATGGAGGCACTCAGTGTGCAGCTGCCTTAAAGGGTTTTAAAGAATTGAAGTATTTAAGATGAGAGTTCAGCGCAAGCCAATGGAATGTAGAGATAAAATAGTAAAATCTAGTCTAAGGAAGTGTTTATGAAGAAAACAATGCAGAAAAACAGAAGCATACGCTTCAAATGTGCCCACACACACACACATATATATATATATATATACTGTCATTCATACTCACAGATGTGCATTCACTTAAACATCAAGTCACAGGTGACCCATGTTGAGTGGTCACGTTGTGATGCTCGTGCACACGTGCACACTACTCAAAGTAAGATTTATAAGTCTTGTGTGTGTGTGTGTGTGCGTGTCTGTGTGTGTATCTGTGCCAGAGGGCTGTGTATCATGCTGAACTCATTCCAAAGACACAAACAACATAATATAAACCTCAGCTCAAACAGAATAGAAGAACACCCACTACCCAGGAAAAACAAGAAAATCAAAGGCCTCAAAGGCCAGATTTACTCAGGAACAAAACACCTAGACCTACATTTATGGAGTCGTAAAAACAGCCCAGAAGAAAGACTGAGGTGGCACGAGGGAGCGCGAGTAGTTTACTGGTGTGAAATCATTTTTAATGTCATATTTTCAAGAACAACATTAGAATACCTTTTCTATAGCTTCTGTACACAACAGCAATGAGAAACTGAGTTTAAGCTTTCAACCTGCACACATGTGGCACAACAAGAGAAGAAAACAATGAGAGTGAACGAATAAAAAGCAATTAAAGAAGGGAAAATATGACTTCTATTCAGAACAAATTGGCTTAGTCAGGTCAAGACCACAGCAAATAGTTTCATGTTGAACAGATTGCCTGGACCAACGCTGGGTTGAAATGCCATAGTTTTTTTCACCCATAGTTCAGTCAAAACTAAATCTAATCATGTTCCTTTTTAAATCAGCTTCAACATATGCTATTTCTGTCTCATGATACATTATTGTGGTTATTTTGTACCTATATATGAATGAACCTGTTCACAACCAGCATGCTGTTGTAAACAGTGATTCACTTCATTAAGTTTTGCTCCTCCTCAGATGGTCACAGGATATGGCTTAATTGCTGGCAAACAATTTGAAATCATCCAGCAGTGTTAAACAATTAAGCAAAAACTGTGAAAGCATTGTCCAGTCAGAAAAAACCACTGGCTTTTTACAGACGTTGTCTGTAATCCCAGCCTCATGCAAAATTTCCATGTCTGTACTTTGTCAAATAAAAACAGCAGTTATCATATTTCATAAAATTAAATTTGTCAGAATTTATTTAGACACTAGTTTCAAGTGTTGTGACAATTTTAGTGCAAATTGGCATCTTTGTGATTTTTGTTTTTGTTTGTTTTGGAAGGATTTTCGTTTCCTTTGTGCTTTTCTTCTGCCTCTTTCTTGCTCGAGGCTTACGGAGGCTTGGGGCAGCATTCTGGGGGCAAATTCAGGAGGCTCATTTTGCTCCACAGCTTGGAGTCTCATTCGTGGAAAGATCGAGCTCAAATCCACCTGAAGATCAAATACTGAAGGGTGGTGAGATGGACAGCAGCATGAGATGAGGGGCATTTTGCTGCTTTTCTGCAGGTTCAACAGTTATTATGTGGTGGGCTATTAATATCACACACAGGAATAAAGTTAATAAATTTGGATAAAACATATACTTTGCATATCCTGTATGAATATGGAACATGAAGCAAAAAAGGTGCACTGTAGGGATGTTAATTTCCAGTTAAAAGGGAGGAGAGAACCTACAAGTGAGTCAAGATTCCAACCCATGATCTTCTACCATTGAGATGACAGTGCTAACCACTGCATGCTTCCAACAACCTACATATAACAATGGTGCTCTGACTATAAATATGGATGCAGTTAATACTGACAGATTTCCTCGACTGCTAAAGTTGCTGCAACAGTATTTGAGAAAATCGGTTCTAGCAGAGCAGCTGTATCCACCCACCGAACTAACACTGACTATAGCGAACGAGTTACTACATCATGTGGATTACATATGAAGATTGTTTTGATATCAAATTGCTGTGAATATATGAACAACTTTAGAGGTTTGTTTTTACTGTGGAAGACAGCAGCTCATTTGCCATGTTTAACACTTTGGATTTTGTCAGGCCAATTGTTAAATGAATTCAAGCAATCTGGTCTTTAACTGGGGCTGCACAGTGGCTTGGTGGTTAGCACTTTTGCCTTGCAGCTAAAAGATCCCCAGTTCATGTCCTGGCCTTCCCGGGCATGTTCTCCTTGTTCATGCATGGGTTTTCTGTGGGTACTCTGGCTTCCTCCCACAGCCCAAACCATGCTCAGGTTAGCTGGTAACTCTAAATTGTCGGTAGGTGTGAATGCGAGTGTGATTGTTTGTCCGTATATGTATTCCTGCAATAGACTGGCGACCTATCCAGGGTGTCCCCTGCCTTCGCCCTAAGTCCGCTGGGATAGGCTCCAGCCTGGATGGATTCTCTTCAACTCATTAAAAAGTGGTTTTCCAGCATTTGTAACAATGCCTATTTCTTTAATTTCAGTGAACAAAGTGATTATTGATTGTTAACATGGCCGACTATTAGTTAGTGAGACTGTTTTAAGTTCTTACCCTTAGTCCATTCCATATAAAGCAGAATTTGATTGTTTAGTCTGCACAAAAACAAAAGCAACACACTGTGATGACATGGGAGCAGAGAGTCCTGTTTTTATGCTGAGTTAAGCCAAGCAGCTTCTGGCTATCTTAATGAATGCCTTATTGACTATCATTCACATCAACCTTTATAAGCTAAAAGAGAAATGTTCTTCTAACACACTAAAATTTTGATTTATTTTTCCACACACCCATCCATCAGCTCGACCAAATTATTCTGTAGAGGGTCACGGGGCGCTGGAGCCTATCGTAGCTGACACTGATTCATTTTTATGGCAAAGTAAAGGTTTCTCCCTCATTTCAGTCTCTAAATATGCAGCCAGAAGGTAAAAAATAACAAAGTACAAAGAACATGTCATCCCCCATCATACATACCCCTGTTTCGGCTCTGGCATACAACTATATGGAGGCAAATCAATACTGCATAATGTGCTGATAGTTTCCCCCACAGAGATGCATCAGTCAGCTGTTATGGTCATCGCTAACTACGCTGGCAGTATCAGTGATTCATCACCGCTGCCACCGACAGACAGACACTGACACCAAGAGACCTACTTTGAAGAGGACGAAGCCGAGCGGGGAGGGCAGCAGGGAAGGATGAAGAGAGTGGCAGGAAGACGGATGAGGAGAAAAGGCAGCAACAATGTCAAGAGACAACAAGGGAGGAAGACATTCTTTTCTCATAATCTATCGACTTGTCTGAATGAGCACCCTGATCACTTTTCCATTGCAACTGCAGTCTTACAAGGTTAGACCCTGTAGCATTTCTGTATCGCTGAACTTCATGCCGTCACATTAACAAATAGTCTCCATCACTGTTCTGGGTATGTATACATGAAACCCTTTGTCTGAATGACAAACTAATGTCACTTTACCAAAACTTTTTTATGTTTTCCATGTCTGAAAGAGGGCTCAATGGTGATAATGGTTGGAGAAACTGCTTTTTTGCATTCCTCTGAGTGAAATTCAAGATCTGCATCAATGTCAAGCCTTTGCGTGAGTTACAGAGTTGGAGTCAGTTGGTGTTTTGCCTCGCTGAACATCAAGAAAAGAAGCTGGAGGAACAGCTACGATTACTTGAAACAGTTTAGTTCACTTACTAATCGACAAGTTGATGCCATTTATCATTAGAGATTAACAATTTTATAATGACATCACACTAGTATCACCTCAACTCGCTATCAGAAGAAGCTAATAAGCAGTTTTGCCAAAATGTTGAATGACTACATTAAACATGAGCCAAAGTGTTACCAAGTAGCCCCGCTTCTTTCACTGCATCATTCTTATCTATTTAGATCTGCACTCACACATTCATCAATAACATTACCACAACAAGGAAGCAGTAAACAGAGGTGAGAGAGAGCTTGGAAGAGATCAGGTCCATTCACATGCTGACTTTCCTTTACATTAACAAAGTGCAATATAAGTGCTTTGCCCCAAACCCCATTGTCATCTCTAAGCTCTCCCATTTCCATTTGATTGGCTGCCAGCGAGGCCTGCAGCGTAATTGGCTGCAATTCATTGGCCAAGCAGACGGACAGCACCCCTGGGAGGAGTCCATCAGGCGATATCTGTTAACAACACGCACAGAGTTTCACGCACACACACTCACACACACTTACACCACGATAGAGGGGGCCGGAAGGGAACTCCCTAATGCCTAATGTACCTTTTCTATCACAGATGGGTCACTTACATTTCTGGGCACAAGAGAGACACATGACAAAAAAAAAAAAAAAGTGGAAAGATCGTAGGAGACTGAACATCAGGAAAGGCACCAAGGACTGGATGAAATATGGGGAGCAAGAGAACAGCAAAGAGAAGAGATGAGGAATGTGGAAAGGTCAGGGTTGAATAATCCATAAAGAATACATGAATGCCACTTCTAATGTGAACCTGATCTTAAAAACTTCAGCCAGATTTAGTGAACATGCTCAATCACTTATCTAAGTCAAGAATCTAGAGTCTATCTGTTCTGCGCATTAGCAAGCATCATGACTGTTAACATATCAGACACAGGACCATGTTGTCTACTGCTGAACTATTTTTGATTATATGTGACCACATCATCTCGCAGATAATCTGAAAACAGAGATAACTGTTAGCTGTAGCTCTACTTCTCCTTCAGGGTGAGGGCATACATGCATTCTAGTGGTCCAGTAGACATCAGCTGTAGCCTTGGTGACATATTCTAGTGTTGGGCTACAAGAGGAGATACACATTCGATAAGTTGGCCTTGTGTCAGAACAAGTAGCGACTTTTTTTTGGTCTTCTGGTCTCCATACATTCAAGAGGCCATGGTTCTCTGTTGGAAACCAGCAGATTGCCCAATCTGGGTTGTGAGCAAGTTGCTGCCCCGAATGAAGGACTTTAAGTGTCTCTGGATCTTGTTCACACGTGACAGGGAAATGGAGCATGGATTTACCTGTCGATCTATGTTCCAGCCCTCACCTATGGTCATGAGCTCCGGGACTGAAAAAAAATGAGGTTAACTCCGTAGGATGGCCTGGTGAGAGGTAGAGAAAGGAACTTCATCCAGAGGGAGCTCGAAATATATTTGCTGCTCCTTGGCATCAGAAAGATCCAGCTGAAGTAGTTTGGGCATCTTATTAGAATGCCTCCAAGGCACCTTACATTGGAAGTTTCTTCGGACATATGCAGCTGGAGGGAGAGCCACACGGTAGACGGAAAAATGATGGAAAAGGATTACATATCTCATCTGGCCTGTGAACACCCCCCTAGGAGGAAGTGGAAAACTGGAAAACCTGCTTAGCCTGCTTTAACCATTAACCAACCTCGAATAAGTGGGGAAAAAATGAATGGATGGATAGTTTTTATAGACAAACCTGACAAAATTTTCTATATAAATGTGTGACTGGACACAGAAAATATGAAAATACAATGTCATTTTCTTGGGCATTTCGTTTGTCCCTCAGAGCAACTCAGTGACCAAGATGTATGAGGTGTGGTATGGAAACGAAGAAGAGAAATATTAGAGAAAATAATGTAGTACAATACTTGATATTTATTATCTTTTAATAAATCTTTTCTAAGTGAAGAAAAAATATAAAATAAAACAACAACATCTCATTTATTTGTACTGGAACTATCATGTCCTATAGTTAACAGCCAACATCCCAGTAGCCAGAATGTGTTTAAACATCAGTGATTTTTCCTCTTTCAGGCTGACATTTTACATTATATATGCAGATGAACAAGCAGATCAGTAAACAAGTCAGCAAATTCTCTGTATTGATGTAAGTACAATGCAGTATGGAAAAGCTTGCAACTCAATAACAGAGGAAGTCGGAATTGGACCTACTTTGTATTCTTTAAGTAGAGTGACCCTCCAAGATCACACTAAACAACACTGCACTTTTAAAACAGAGCTCCCGATGCAACAATAATACATTACAAACCAATTAGAACTTATTCCTCAGTGATAAGCGACTGTGTTTCCATCACATAGTCGGACAGATAACAACAAGAGCGAACCAGCAGTGAGCAAAATGTTAGTGTCTTCTGGTACACTGATTTTTGGCTTTAGTGGTAGGTTAGTGGTGAGGAAAAAAACATGTTTGTTTTGGTACACACACATTATAATGCATTGTTTTCTCTCCAGCAGATTTTATTCTGTGGGATCTGTTGATTTGAATACATTAGAACAGAACAATATCTATATTATGGCTACATTATTTTGTAAATTGTTGCTTTAAGTGACTTTTAAATAATTATATTATGATTGCATTATGGATATAAATATTATAATATTTAAATAATAACAATAACAATAATAATAATAATAATAATAATAATAATAACCACAATTAGGTCTCTTTCCATTGGTCTATTTAGCTTGAAAGTTCTTCAATAACACTATAGGATTTAAATTACCCATATGTGAAGAAAATAATGATTGTGAGAGAGATACAAAAAAATGGAGGCAGTGAGATTATAATTTATCTATTGCTAAAATAAAAATTTAAATTAAAAAAGCTAAACTATTTTAACCCAGCATTTTTTTTTTTTTTTTTTTTTTTACTATCTCCTAAAAGTCAGTTTGCTCTTTGTAGAAGATGCTGAATGCTGAATGACACAGATTAAAAATTCAGCCATGTAGACAAACGTCATGTCTGTCGCTCAAATTTTCTGGGAATTTTATTTGTTTATTTATAAAAAGTACAAATACACATCTAAAAAATGAACTCGCTCTACTTAAGCTTCTGGAGCCCAGTTAAATTTTTGCCCCGACTGCGGCCTTGACAGCCAAGTGTGACGGAAAACAAAAATGAGTCATCCGTGATGCTGGTTGGAGGCTGAACATCTTCGAGAATCAGGGTCGTCCTCGTGCGGCCCTCCTGTGGTCTCTTGTATGAGGACTAAGGACAGTAATACTATCTGACTTGAGTCGTGAGTGGAGAGGAGCATCTGTGGATCACTGCTCAAACAACAGAGGAGGAGAGACTCAACTGGGTCACCAACACGTTTCCACAGCAAGGTTTCAGCAACACGTTTTTAAAGGCAGACCCCGATGTTCCTTTTCAACCCCGTTACAAGGATTTGGTGTTTCTGCCGCAATTTTATTCCAGTCAGTGCAGTAAAAAGTGCTCGAAACAGCATTACAGACGCTTCTTACATTACCGCTGAAAGTCGAATTCCTCTTAGGTGAATGAGCAGCAGGAGGGAAGAGGGGAAGGGAGAGGAGAGGAGGCAAAGTTGCTGACCCACTTTGTAGCTCCCAAAGTTTCAAATCCTCTTTAAAGAGAGAGTGAGATGTGGCCAAGAATTTGGCAAGACACAGACACACATTTACACACATTGTGCAAATAGCGCATGCACGCACACGCACACGCACACACACACACACACACACACACACACACACACACACGTACAGACACACACATCATCTCAGGCCTGTGACCACAGACACCATGAATAATGAAGCAACTGCTGCTTTTATTTAACACCGCATTAGCTCTTTACATCACCTAATAATGGCAGCACTGAACCACACTAACACACACTCACACACACTTCTGGTAGCGTTCGATACGGTTTGTTAGTTTTCTCATTTGACTTGGTCTATTTTCGTCCTGCAAAAACCCTCTTTCACATTCTTCCTCTCTCTGATCCTCCTTCCTTTGTCTCCCCCTTTTATCTTTGCTCTTCCTTTTTCTTCATCTTCTCTGCCTTTTTTGTGTCTGTTCTCTCCCTCCCCTCATACCTCTGTATATCTCCTTTATTCATCTTTTTATTCATCACTCATTCCCTCTACCACTCCTCTCTCTCTATCTCTCTCTCTGAGCATGTTGTTGATGTCAGTGATAAGCTCTGCATGTGATTGGCTGGGCCAGATAACAGTTAAGCGTGTGATTTGTTTAGGGAGCTTTTCCCTTCTCATCACACCCCTGCGGACTGCAGTCATATTAATGAACATGCATGCATCTACATGCGCACGTAGACATACACACTTTGCATAATGCAAGAGGAAAGATTGAGGAATGGCGATTGAGCAAGAGAGAAAGAGACAGAAAGAAAGGAAAAGAAAAAGGAGAGCGATAAATGGGATACAGTGGTGGAAAAACAGTCGCCCTAATTTGCAAATCATTATGAGTCACATATTTATAGCCAAATTAGCCAAAGGGGAAAAATATTTCTCTCCTCTTCCTCCTCCTTTTTGTTTTATTTACTCCACTTTCATTTCTCACATTTCATGGCAGCATCATGTTGCTCGTTTGTAAAAGACTCTTCATCCAAATGAAGTATAGCTGCCCCGTGACTGCCCTTTGACATCAGTTACTTTCATCTCATCCCTTCATGCTCATTTCCTGCCTGGATTATCTGTTTGCATCAGAGGTACTGAAGATGCAGACATCTGACAGGTTAATTTCAGCCATATGCATCCTTACTTTAATAAACATGTCAACACAGGTGACGGACAAGTAGATCTTGATTCCACACTTATGGACACATATATAAGAAAGATGTATTACATACAAAAACAACTACATATGGTGACATATTTCTGGATTCTCTTGTTTTTTCATTATTTTTTTCCTTAACCTGCATTTTAAAGAGTGGACACCTGCTGTACATGAGCAGATAATTTGCCAGAGCTGAATGAAAATGGTAAGGCATCAATTAATTCTGCAGCACAAAAATTCATAATCAGAACAAAATGGAAGTTTGGGAGATTTTTGTATTTTGAATCAATAAAGAAAGCAAAAACAAAGCTATGCCAATTCAATATTCTTCTTTCTGAAATACAACCATCATCTTGAGCCTGTCCAAAACCCTGAAATTGTGTGTGTCTCTGTTTAAAGTAGCACTGTAGGGACCTGCCTTCCTTGTTTGGAGAGACAAAAGCTAGTTTTAATCATGTAAATCATTACATTTTAGTACAAATACTTTTGAAAGTTGAAGGTTAGAGCTATGATCAGGCTAGTAGCAGTTATGGTTGAAGGCTGGGATAAGTTTCAGGGAAACTAATTAAAGTCATTGTGTAAGGTCTTCTGAACTGATGGAAATACAACTGTGTATGTGTGTGTCGATGCCTGTATGTGTGAGCAGAAAAAAAGAGAGGTAAAACAAAGGTGAAATGGAAACAACAGACCGCTTGCATTTCCCTTCAGGTAATCGTCTTTATAGGGCACAAACCCTGATGCACAGACACGCATACATGTTTATTACACTGTACACATTCTAGCCAATTATACAACGAAAGGCTAATGCTTCAGTTTTAGCGTTACTGCACACAGAGCTCCTTGTTTGTGTGGATGTGAGTGCACAGCATGTCTGGAGGCTGAACATGCTACACATGCAATCACATCTCAGCATGCAATGAGAAATGAGGCTCGCATGCAAGAGAATGAATTTTCACAGTATAGTTAACACTGTGCAAATAATAGTGGATGCTCTTTGATTCTGCTGTTGTTATTTTTTTGTTTTCTAATTTAAAGCAGGGTTACACTCCGTTTCTACTTCAAAATGAAGAAAAGAAAAGAAAATCCAGACATGACAAATTCCAGTTTATTGAAATGGGTAATCCATGCATTACACTGAGCCAAAGAAACAAAGATCCCAGTCCCGAACCCTGCAGGACCTCACGGTGAAATCTGCTGAAGATGGATTCCCTACAGACACCTGGGGATCTGAATCAGCTCCCTTTGAGTCTGAGGTGCCCACCCGGTGCTTACGGCATTCAATTAAAACTGCATGATCAATTATGTTAACAGCACTGGTAACAGGATTATGATGGAGCTTCATTATCTGTTTTTAAAAGGAGCTCATTCATTACTTTAAAGAGTGCCGTAGCACGATAGTTAATGGTCTCACCTGTCTTTGACTATGTTGCAGACTATAAAATGATGATTCTTCCCCAAACATGTCTGATGAAAGCGGCGGGAAGTCTCAACAAATGCGCGGTTTCAGAATGTGACTGTTTTCTTAGTTCCAGTCAGCTGTTCTGTAAATCAAGACATGTAGAGGACATTAGGTTGGAAGGATGACAGACAGTATTGAGCTGTTGAAAGGTTGGTATTTCGACACCCTGCACTGACAGACTGACAGTTCAAGGAACTTCTAAAGTGCCCCCAGAGGAAGAGCAGTTAACCTCAGCGTCTACCTAATCTAGCTGCTCCGATGGACAAGTACTGCAAGTTGAAAACTTAATCTGATGGATACTCCAAGGATGGGCAGATGACACTGTCCAAACTGCATTGACACATGCAGCCCAGTCTTGTGCTGGAAGCTGAGGTTTGTGTACAACTTGCTGCAGATACAGAAATAGGCTTCTGACAGTGTTTGGATCTCAGGGCAAACCAAACAGAAGTCTCTTACCAAACTTCCTGTCCTGTACTGAACAGCTCAGGGAGAATACAAATGCTCTTACAGCCCTATCAAAAGAGTGGTCCATCTCCTCCATTTAAAAATACTGGACTACTCATTATAAATGCACTCTCTCCTACCTTAACAATGCTGTAAAATCTTACAGCAGATTCACTTCACAGAAAACCCTGAGCAGTCTGAAGCTGCAACAAGCTACTGAGGTGGCAAACTCGACATCAGTGATCAGTGGAGTGTTAAAACCTGGTTACACAACCAATAATTGATTTCTGACTGTTTGTGTTCACGTGTTTGCCCCTCTCATTGCTGCTTTTCTTTCTGTCTTCCTCCCTCCCCTTGGCCGTTCTCACAGCGCCCCCTCCTCTCTTTCTCCCTCCGCAGTACAGTCTTTATCCTATTATAGCCTCCTTGCTTCTGTGGAGCAGTTTCAGTTGTAGACACAATGAAAACTGGCAGGATACATTACTTAGCACCGTACTCCTCCCACCCTCTCTGCTTCTCCCTCCCTACCTCCCCCCTGTTCTTCACTCTCACTTTCAACAATGAATAAATTTTTTCATCATGCAGTTTCTTTTTTTTTTTTTAAATTCCTTTGTCTCACTTTGTTTTGCTCCAATTTTTCCTTCCTTAGTGAGTTTTCTGTGCACTTTCAGGTCGGTTTTGTTCTGCAGCCTACACCTGTTTGCTAATGACTGCTCTGTTGCCTTCATGCACCCTGTGCTGCTTATATGTTGTTACAGTTTCAGCTTTATTCTGTTTTTTCATAGACATACAGTCATACAGAGACCCACTTCCTTCAACTTCAATTTCTTGCTTATTTATTTCTTTTTATTAATGCAATCAAGTTGTGATTGAACTGATGAGCTCCTCGGTTGAAAATGTTGCTCACTCTTTAAGGGTGGACCTTTTGGAATAATTAAATGTGGCATTTGGCACCTCCTTCCATCTGAATGAGCTGAATGTAATCACAATATGATGCATTATGCTGGTTGTAATCTGAAACCATGGAGCACTGAGTATTAAAGCAAGTACATATATTGTACACCCACATTGTTTGTTTTTTCCCAGTGTATGCTTTATTTTATTTTATTGCATCATACCAGGTACTGTTACCTGTTCAGTCTGTAATAGAAAATAATGTTACTCTGATATTGCATTAGTCCATCTAATTGTAATTAGAATGTGTATTGTAGAACGGAACCTTTAATCTTTAAACCTTTTATCAGATTCAAGAGAAATACTAAATGCCAAAGCTAATTCTCAATATGAAGAAGTTTTTTTTTTTTATTTTGCAAAAACTGCAGTTCTTTACATGGCCACTTGAGGCAGGCTCCAAAATCGAGTCAGTGTCTATAGACATCTATGCTAAAATGGCCAATTTTACAGCAGAAATGACCATGTTTACAGCTTGGTATTAAACAAGGTTTTGTTCTCTATAGCTAATTTACCCCTCTATGGCAACTGTGCAACAGATGAATTTTATAGAACTCACCTGTTTAAATTGCATTAAGGCTTAAAGTTATGTATAATTAAGAGCATGGCCACTTTAAGTCATATGTTCGTCCATACTTACATAATGTCAGAGGACTATTAGCAAAAGGTATAAGCTTTTAGAATGTCTAACCTGGTTAAAGCAACAGAAATTAATATATGAGATCCAGAATCATTAAGTAGGTATTTAACTTCTTTTCGCTGATGATACCTTCTTTCATACTTTTGACACAAAAGTACAATAGGGCTGCAGAGTGATATATACTATACTCCCCGTGTGTTGGTATCGTCACATTCCAACCTGGCGGTTTAGCAGGCACTACTCAGTCCCTGCTGATGGAAAGGGCTTTGAATAAAGCAAAGGTTTTATTTGACGAGCCCTGCGTGGGGACCTGATGGCCGACTGGAATGCTCCCAGGGAGAGAGCGCTGATCTCTTTATCTGTCCGTTCTGTATCCTATTAGAGTATCACCTTCCATCACTCCCTCCATTCAAAGGATGAGAACAGCTTTTACTAAGCTGCACACTTCCTATCGCCCTCGCTTTACCTTGCTAACCATCCTCCCTCTCCTCTGTTTTCTCTACCCTCCCTTCTCTCCTGACTTCACCAATCATTACCACACATTTTCGCTCTTCACTCCCTCTCTCGCTCATCTCACAGCAGAACTTGACAACAAAATTGGCCATTGGTGATTGCTTTACAAAATGACCCATATGACAATTTTGTGATTTGGTGCTACTATTAGCAGTTAAAAATGATCGTCCAAAAAGATCTTGTCAAGCACTTGGTTAGGGTTACGGAAAGACTGCGTTCATGGCTAAAAGAAACCAACATTGACTTCCACAGGGAAAGAGAGAACGAACCACAGAATTTAGTGCCAAGATTGGATGCTTTGCACACCAAACCACCCATTCTGACGTCCTTCACTGAGAGACTTCGTAGTACTTCTGTCTTTGCTTCTGGGAGACAACTGACATAATGCACATGACCACGAAACGTCAGACAGTCCCTCCAGGAATTTGTGATGTTGCGATTGCGCAAATTCATGCAAATTCAACCAATCTTTGTGAATTCTGTGCAACCTTGCAATTTTGTCCAATCACGCAACTTTTTCGCAATTTTGGCCATCCTCCTGTGAGTTCCACCAATCATAGCAGTCCCCAGTTACCGAATTCACTTTTTTGGTTTGAAGATGCAGACATGTCCCATTCTAATGTCTCTCATTTACCAACAAAAATTACTGCTGAAGACTGTTTAAAACAAGTAATTCCCTGATGTTCTTCACCAAAGAGGAAACAAACTGTTTTACACCCATGCAATACTGTGGTGGAATACAAAAAATAAATAAATAAATAAATAAAAAAATTGATAAACGCTTGAAACAGCGGAAATGAGCGGACCACAGACCAGACAAATCACGGTGATGTAAACTGTTGCATCCAGATCTGTTGGAGCACTGAAAGACTGAAGGTAAGTTAGATTAATTATTCTGCCAAGGAACACGGCGGCGTTATGTGATGATCAGCATACGTGAATCATTCCTCTGTTAGCAACATTACTCAAAAACGAACTAAGAGATTTGGATGAAATTTTCAGGGAAAGTCAGAAATGACACAAGGATCAAGTGATTTGATTTTGGCAGTGACGCGGCTTAAAGTCTGGATCCACGGATTTGTTAAGGATTTCCCATTTAGATAGTGGAACGGCGTCTGATAGTGGCACAGTAACCATGGCAACAAGTGTACGCTACCTCAGCGGCCTGCTGACGATCGCGATTGCGATCCTACTACAAATCCATCACTGTGGTCGTATCAAAAATGATACAAGGAACAATTGATTAAAGTGTGGGGGTGTTTCTAAGTCCCATCAATTCCCGCCGCCTGCTCTTATTTACGTCACACGATTTGGTATGTACACATGCATAACACACCCGTGCTCAGCGCAGGTCAGGTAATGAACAGTCTTGGTGGAGTACTGTGCTCTGAGTGCTTTTCTTGTTAATTGACGTGACAAACCGTGAGCGCGCGTGTGTGTGTGAATACATGTGTGCCAGGATGTGAAATTTACTTTTTAAGCCACTGAGAGATATTGAGAGATATGTCCATATGTGATTCATTTAATAGTAAATGTTTATTTTGTGCCCTAAATCTACCAAACACTTCATGTTAAACCAGTATCTGGCTGCTGCTAATTCCCCACCAGCTTTTGTGTAAATGGGTTGGAGCGTTCAACAGTTAATTTCAGAACATACATTGTAAATTACACTGTTGAAACATGTTCAAATAGTTGAAAAAATGCAACTTTTTAGCAAATGTCACTGTGTCCTGCAATTTCATCGCAACAAATAAGCTTAAAATATCACAACTTACATCGCAATTTTTTAGAAAAGCTGCCGCGAATTCAGGAATTTTCAATTGGTTGGACAAGTAACTGCAGATCACACTTGTGCAGACCCAATGTTGAAGGTATTTAAATTGGATGGTACTCAACAGAAAACTATTTCCAAGATCTTAGAGATGAATAGTAAATGGTCATCTAGGTCAGGGCTGGGCTTCGTCAGTCAGGGTTGCACAATTCCCTAAAGCTGAGGGGAATGACCCCATTTATTGGACAGTTAATAATGACAGCCAATATCAGAGGGCAGATCATAGAAAAACATCCCTAAAGAGGCGAGACAGTAAAATGTCCAACGGGCAGCAAACTGTAGGTCATTTTAGACTGCTAACACTGTGATTTTTCTGTTAAGGACGCTCTCTTCTCTTGCTGTCTCTCAACTCTGTTCTTCTGTCATTCCCCATTCTCTCTTTTTTTCTTTGCTTTTTGTTTTTTCCCCAAAGTAGCCACTGCTGGCCGGAGAACTGCTGAGGCAGCGCCGGGGCCAATTTCTGAAGCACCCACCACACAGACCCCATCAAACAAGTGATATCCAAAAACACAGCGGCAGAGCGGGAGAGAAAGTGAGAGGGGGATAGCGTGACAGAAGAGTTGCCGATGCCGGGTCCTGCCTGCCAAGAATCGATGAGGGATAGACCGATGGCTGTACAGCATCCCTGCTGGTACAACCAACTGCAAACCACACACATAAAGCAGAACCACCCACAAGAGATTTGCCAGTCATCAATCTTTGTTTTCTATTACATAAAGTAGAAACACACACAAGAGTGATCTTCTTGACATGTCCTTTGCTGTGTTACTGATAAAGCACGGCAACACGAGGAGCGTTGGGCCATCCTGTTCTTTCACTCGACTAATTTGTGCTCAAATGAGAAGGGCTGTTGTATATATCAGTGTTTGTATGTGTGTGTGTGTGTGTGTGTGTGTGGAGTAGCCAGATTGACACCATTATGTCTTCTCGCCCTCCCTCCACTCCGTAAGCCAATTCACACTCATCACTCTGCTATTAAGCAGCTTTGCACGGCTACAGCTATGACTGCAACTGTGGGAATATGCATTCAAGTGTGTGTACGCGTGTGACTGCAGAACAAAACCCAGAGTCATTTTGCTGCTAACATTTCCTCATCTCACCCCAATATCTACAGTACATTACCCTTGTTTCACTCGCTTGCACCCCCCCTCTCTCTTCATTTTTTGTCACTGTAATCTGTTCAGGTGACCCAGGCTTGAACTTTTTTCTTTTGGAGATTATGTTTTGGCATCTTGACTTTGACTTTATTAGGGTGGTGCATACACACACACACACACACATATATGTATATATATATATGTATATATATATATATATATATATATATATATATATATATATATATATATATATATATATATATATATATATATATATATACATAGCAGGAAGAGAGAGCAGGGAAATGGCATGCAGCAAAGTTACAGAATCGAACCAAGGACTCACTGCTGTTGAGCCATTTAGTCGCCCTAGTCTTGAACTTTTAATAGCACTAAAAAAAAATACAGTGAATGCCATTCTAGGCAGTCATGCACTGATGTATTGTCCTTTAAATCTACTGCCAAATGTCATTCCTTTACTCCTTTACTACAGGGGGGTTGAATCACAGCAGAGGGGAAGATGGACTTTTTAGTCATAGTTGACTTCGAGGAGTTGCGCAGCTGTACTTATGCAATTACAGTATTTTCTCTTATTTTTAGTACAAGATCACAATCACAAACCAGTTACTACAACATTTTTTAATTAATCTTTAGTAAATTTAGTTAAGTGTCCCTTACTTATTTCTACGTTCGCTCTATAATCTCCTCCTTTTTGTCCCCTTCATCATCATCTCCATGAGTCCTTCCAACTCTCTCTTCACTGCAGTGAATTCTGCGCACAGGATTGTGTGTGTGTGCACGCGCATGTGTGGGTTTGTATGTGTGTGCTGTCAGGTTCACTAAAGGCTCAGTGGCAATCAATAAGTATTTGGGCAACGGCTCAACATCATTATAGAGGGATACTGAGAATCACCCTGGCCGGACACTGTGTGTTTTTGTGTGTGTGTGTGTGTGTGTGTGTGTGTGTGTGTGTGTGTGTGTGTGTGTGTGTGGATTGTAACTGCCTACCAATGACCACTCTTCTCTCCGCTCTTCTTTACCCTGCAGCCAGCAGCATTGAGTACTTCTCCCTGCATGATATCTAGCAGTCCCGCTCGCCCCCTTTGTATCCCATTTTACCACAGTAGGTAGTCTTTCCTGAATAGGTAGTCCAATAGACTTCTATAGAACTCCCTCAACATCAGATGTAGACGCAATTGATCATCATTAAGATGAACAAATCATATATTAGATGAAGTGTGGCTTGTCACTGTGAGGACTAAAAAAAGGGAGAAGCTTGTAGCAGATGAGAGAAGTTTGCCTTCTAACGTGGAAAGGGTCCATGATAACCTAAACCTTACCACATACTGCTGTTGCCAAAGACTAACCAAAGTACTGCTGAGAACAGAATAAAGTCCAAAAACTATACAAAACACAGCCTAAAAATAACATGAAAAGGTAAAGACAGATAACATATGAGCCCCCGCTGCCTTAATATGAGCTTCTGCTAGCTTTTCTACCTTAGAAAGAGGAGTTTTGTGGTTTTCTGCCATGTTACCTGCCAAGGTAGCATTGCACTTTGAAAATTTCTGGAAGGCTTTGAAATGTGAAGCCAAAGGATCCTGACCAAGTGTCTGAATGCTACGAGGAAGGAGTGAGACAGTGCACATGACTAAAAGTGTAAATTTCCGTCTCCTCAAGCTGCTCTTTTTTTAGACGTTGTACTTATTCAAGAGGCCCACAAGGTTGTAGACATTTAAAATGTTTTTAATAGCATCCTTACTTTACTTGTAGAGACTAAAAATCTTGCTTATTTCTAACAAATTTCTATCTGTAGTCCTGAGAAGGAGACCATCAGTTTTGTGCAGGCTGATTTAGTACAACATTTCCACTGTAGTGAACTAAAATATCAATTACAATCACAGAAAAAAACGAGCCCACTTGGACTCAAAGTGCACTGCAATCGAAACATCATTAAAAACAAACAATTCACCAGCATGAACAACCAAACACATACGATCTCGAGTGTATCTTAGCTCAGAGACTGTATGCCTGAGCATCTTTCAGCCATTTTTCCAAATTAGATTTAAGAATTTTATGAAGCACTACACTTATTGAATTTAGAGTTTTGACCAGAGTTTGCAGACCTGTTTCTCTCTCTCCGAGACAAAGCATGCAGAGAATGGAACACAAATACAGAAAGCCACATAAATCAATGATTTAAGGCACCAGAAGCTGTTTTAGAGCAGTTAAATATCAAACTGTGGCAAGCTATAGTCCTTTTGATAAACCTTTTAGGCAATAAAATGTCTATAAATATAAAGTGGGAATCATTCTTACTATCAACTGACCTGCCCCTCCACTGTAATGACTCCACTAGACACAGTAATATCAGTTCTGAGTGTTATAATGATTGTAATAGGTACAAACCTTTAAATCACAGTTAAAGAGAGAAAATGAAGTGGTACATAGAGTGCTAATCACTGCATTAAAGCTCACCGCCCCACATAAATCCCACAAACACATTCACAGAGGCAGCAGCAGGGCAGCGAGCGTGTAAGGAAGCAGGATTTTGATGACAGTTACATCTGTATTTGACAAACAAGCCCCTCAGGCATAAAGCTACAGTGATATGATTGCAGTACATCACAGGCACAGCGATGTTTTCTGAGGACGTAGGAGTGTTTCAGATGGAACATTAAAGTCAAACGGATAGCTTACGGCTGACGGGTGAGGAGGGGTTTTTGTAAAAGAAGTGTGATTTTACACGGCCTTTAGGTGACTAAGGAGGCAACCAAAGACTCACAGAGGAAAGAGACAGATGTAAGTACGCACCAACATGGCCACACATTCACACAGTTAACATGCCTTGGAACATAATTACATAGAAAGAATCTTGATTGATTCCCACAGCACTGAAACAGGCTGCAGCTCTGAGACTCAGTGCACACACACACACAAATGCTTGACTGCAAGAGGGATGATGAAGCCGCTTTCATCCTATTTGTCCATCAGTGTGTTTGCTCGTATGTGTGAGAATGCATGTGTTGAAGTGCCACAAGGAGGAAACCGAGAAAATCACATCATTCTGCTGGCGAAGCCCCATGGGACGATGATCACAGGATATTTCAGGAAGTCTTTCACAAGCAGACTCACCAGGGATCCAGGTGTGTGTGTGTGTGTGTGTGTGTGTGTGTGTGTGTGTGTGTGTGTGTGTGTGTGTGTGTGTGTGTGTGTGTGTGCGCCGTGATATGCATGCGTGTCAAACAGACAGAGAGCTATTTTGAAAAAGAGGTACACAAACTGAGAACATCTTTGGACTCCATCACATCTGCAGCTTTATTTGCACCCAGAACACGACATTCAAAACTTTACTAGAAAGCCAAGTGGCTGGAAGATAACAAAATGGCTGACTGTTCACTGCTAAACAAGCTCCCTTCCAACAACATAAAGGGCGCTGCTGCAGTTTAATAAAAATTTTAAGGCTGCCTGGTTGACAACTACAATATTACCTCAAAGAAAATGTAATAGTGTGAAGCAATGAAAGTCACAACTTAGCAGCTGTAAAAACAAACAGCAGACAGATAGAGATAACAGCTCATTTCTGCACTAATGACAAGACAAAACAAAGCGGACATGTCAGTTTGGATGTTTTTCTCATGATATATGAGTAACTGTAGCATTTCAGAAATCAGTATTCGAGAAATTCTGTCCAAACATAAACAGTCAGTTTGACTGCTATTTCAAAGTCAAGAAGCGAAAGTCTGAAGAAGACACCAAGCCTGAGAAAGGAGTAAAATATAGAAAGAGAACATTTAACCCTCTGAATTCCATTCATTTTCACTAATGTTTCAATGCAATATTAAGTACAGCACCTCTATGGAAACAGCAAAGCCATGACTACAAGTAGAGACAATTCAGAAGTGTGATTTGTGCAGTATAACAAAGCTATGATGAACATTAGAAAGAAAAAAAATCTACTTTCACACTGCCCTGTGTAAACACAGCCTGCAGTTCAGCCCAGTTCAGCTGGAAAGTCTGTGAATTTTTGTCACATAAGTGTTGGTCACAGCTTATTCACTAATGTCTTCACGGTTATGAGTAAGAGGTTAGTGAAAAGAATTCATTTTTGGCTAATTTTTTTTAAATAAACATTGGAATAAAGGGACTTTGATTACAGCACTTTTTTAAACTGAGATTTGGTTAATTGTCTAAAAATACCAGCACATTACAGGAGAGTTCAAGGACCATCAGAAAAAAATCAGGCAATTATTTCCGTTTTTACAGTTTCTGGCCATTATGAATGGTGCAATCTTGGTGATACTGTTTAAAAGAAAACATGACTTTTAAAACCGCTGGCATGTTTTTAGGTTCAAAGGTATAAATCTCTTGCTTTTACCACTATGGTTCAAAAGTTTGGGGTCACCCAGACAATTTCATGTTTTCTATGAAAACTCACACTACTATTCATGGCTAACATAATTGCATAAGGATTTTCAAATCATCAATGAGCCTTTCAACACTATTAACTAACACAATGTACCACTTGAAACACAGGAGTGATGGTTGCTGGAAATGTGCCTCTGTACCCCTATGTAGATATTGCAGCTAGAATAGTCATTTACCACAACAACAATGTCTAGACAGTATTTCTGATTAATTTAAAGTGATCTTCACTGGGGGGAAAAAATGCTTTTTTTTTTTCTAAGTGACCCAAAACTTTTAGTGTATGTTCTTCATATGTGCTTTTTTTTTTACATAAACCAATTAATAAATGAAATTCAATTGACTTGGAAATGAAAGTTGTGTGTCTGCATTCTGGTTATGAGCACAGAATGAGTTTACCTAGATATGTACTTTGACTGTTTATCTAATAAATGAGCACTTCTAGTCAAAACAAATTCTGTTGAAGAGGATTACCTCTAAAAACTCAAATGATCTCACGTGGAAACATATTAATCTACATACTTTATTGTGGTTAAAGTATGTTTTTCTGCAACAGCACTGTGCGATTGTTCATCTTTGTATATCTTAGATTCTAAATATAAACCCGGATTAAGGTTTGGATGATTCTTCCATCTCTCCCCAGTGAAGAATGTTAAAAGTGACACTTCTCTTCCCCCCCCTCCAAAATCCTTCCCTCCTTCTCTCTCTCTCCTACTTTAAATCCTGTCTTATCTCATCCTGTCCTTCCCTCCAGCTTCTTCTCATCATTCCACTTAAACTCTTTCACTAATGAGTTCCTCCTCTTCCTCCCCGTCCTCACCCCTCCCCTCCCTGCGCCCACTTTTCTTTGCCTTTTGTTTCAGCTCTTCTGGAAAAGACAACACAAAAGGGGAAAGTGGAAATGGGAAAGACTGCAGCAGACATGTATGTTACTAATTCTGTCTGTGTCGTCGACATGTATTTCTCACTCGATGTTGCTACGACTGAGAGTTTGACTTTCTGTGGGAGGTCAGAGCAGGAGAGGCTCGTTTCCCTCTGAATAACCGCCGCGGAATAACAGACACTAATGAGGTGGACCATTTCATTGGGGAACATCATGCAGAATCTAAAAATGAACTCTGTCTCTTAGATAAAAAAAAACAAAAACAATCTCATAACACAACAAAAACAGAATCCTAACTAGATTAACTCATGTTCACGTGTAAAACAGGCCGAGATGAGACAACAGACATAAAATAGTTTGCAACAATAAAAAAACAACACATTTAAAGGAAAAAAAAAATAGGTGAAATGATAGTTAAGTGTGTCAGATGTTTGCACCTGTCATCAGTATTGACTGCATTTACTGTGTCATCCAGTTACCATTAAAACACTTAGCAACATGTACACAAACACGTACAAATATGGTTAGTTAAATATTTTAAGAGACTTCTTGCACACTGTATTTACTTTCCTTTTTGGCTGGTAGAAACTTCATGTATAAAACTGTTTGTGTGTATTTATGCTCCAGACTAAGCCTTAACATTAGTTGCACGTAATTTAAGTGTACTACAAAATTTCTGACCGCAACTTGACGCAAAAATCTATTAACTTTAAGTGTTCGTAGCAACGATGTTGTAGCACATTATGTTAGTGACTGTAAACAAGTATAAAGGTGCAGGTAAATGCTTTGTACATTTAATTTTTTTTTTCCATTAGCAGCATCTATGACCTAATGTTAAGTAAAAGGCAGATCCTCTTTGGCTATATTATAAGCAGTGGCGAATTTTATTGTCATTTCTGACTCCTCACTGCTTCCTGGCACTAACACTCTATAAAGATAGGGGTTCCTATGGCAGTCACATGCTTGCCTTTGAGGCATTGTGCTTTGACTGAGTGTTCAGAACCACGCTGTGGACACAATTTGCAATAAATACGATGCATAATGTGGGCCCTTTTTTTGTATCTCTGTTTCCCACAGATTGAGCGGTGCAGCACAACCAATATGCATGTAGAGACTCATGCAGTTAAGAAGGGGAGAATATAAAACAGGTTGTTTTGTAATGTTACACTTTACAGATGGTCCTTCATGTGCACTGGTAGACGCTAACAGGCGGCTGGACACAGACAAGCCTCCAGTCCCCACTCGGTTACTGTAGCACAGCAACTCAGACAGTAAGCAAAAATTAGTTGGAAAAGAGGGAAATAACGTGTTGAAGTGTAAGATTTACCAAAGTTGAAAGTGGGTAAGTTTATCTACACAGGTAGACTTGCTAAATGTGACCAATGGAAATGTTCAGATGCACTTTTAAGATTTTTAGACGACTACACGCTGGAGGATAGATTATGAACTAAACAACATATTTGAGCATAATTTTTAATCAGAAAATGTCTCTTGCTTTCACAGGCACGGCTCTATGAAATGAATACCTGAAAGTCAGGGAAGTGCGAACGAGGGATCAACAAATATTACAGATTTTTTTGTAGGGCTGATAACATTTATTAGTAATCGAAGAGACTCATGACTGATATTTGGATCAGATATACACTACCATTCAAAAGTTTGGGGTCACTTAGAAAGTCCTTATTTTTGAAAGAAAATATGTTTCTTCAATGACAATAACATTAAATTAATCAGAAATACAGTGTAGACATTGTTAATGTTAATTCTAGCTGGAAACAGCTGATTTTAATGGAATATCTCCATAGAGGTACAGAGGAACATTTCCAGCAACCATCACTCCTGTGTTCTAATGCTACATTGTGTTAGCTAATGGTGTTGAAAGGCTCATTGATGATTAGAAAACTCTTGTGCAATTATGTTAGCACATGAATAAAAGTGTGAGTTTTCATGGAAAACATGAAATTGCCTGGGTGACCCCAACTTTTGAAAGGTAGTGTATAAAAATGAAAATCTTCGTATCAAAATTTGGAATAACACAAACTCCAACACAGAGTTAATTTTTATCTTGAAGTGGTTACAAAAATAAAGATAATAACTGGAAAATGCTGGATATTGGATCCAATAATTGGTTTGTCCTATGGGTGGTAAGTCAATCTGTCAATTTCTAAAAGATATGAAAGTGCCAAAGAAGTCAAGAACAGAAAGTCAGCATTTGTTTTTTCATATAACCCTGCTGGCATTTCTGAAGTCTAATATTTTCACATGCTCTTCTCACCTTTGCTGTCTTGTACATTTGATCCTCTGGCCAACATTTTGAAAATCTGCCAAATCTTATACATTTCTTCAAAAAGAAGAATCTTTGTGAGCAGATAAAGGAAAACTGCAGCGACTTTGCAAAGTGAGGATTCGTTACGGAGAGCTTCAGTTGCTGTGTGATAAAATCATTGAGGTAGAAGAGTTTCACATCCACTTGAACAGAGCCGGGGCCAGAAAGGACCAGGTTAGTGCTGGAGTCATATTGAATGCAGTGGAGCACATCTCTTCCTTCCAGTCCCACTCCACTCTCTTTTTCTACATCCGTCTCTCCATTTCTCTTTCCATCGCAATGCCACTGCAGCTGAGAGAAGGCCGATGACCCTGCAGCTAACTGTGTGTGTTTGAGTGTGTGTGTGTGTGTGTGTGTGTGTGTGTGTGTGTGTGTGTGTGTCAAGGGTAATAGCTGTACAACAAACTCCCTTTCTGACACTTGGCCAACAGAGAGCATGCTCATAGCACTGCCATGCAAAGTACACGTAGCTTACAAGAGCTAGAGAGCAGCAACCACAGATCTTAGACATTTAATTGCACTGTTATGTTTTTCCACTTTCAACCAGCACGACTGGGGCCTAACTTTAATATAAACTGCATGTATTTATGAGCTGTCAGAGGGCGCAATTTAAAAAATATTGAATTTTGCTTGCAACACTGCAGTGCAGCAACATGACTGTATGCAAGTTTGGAGAATTGCAAAACTGTGGCTAAATATACATATATATTCAGTTCCAAACATCATTTCAGATATATAATAGCCCTTTTTCCTTGTGGCTGTCCTGCAGCGCGTAGCCGTCTATATATACGTACGTGTGTGTGTGTGTGTGTATATATATATATATATATATATATATATATATATATATATATATATATATATATATATATATATATATATATATATATATATATATATATATACACACCTGCATTTTTCAACTTAGTACATTCTTTATTCACAGTATATTTTACACTTTATTGTGAATTTTATTTCTTAGAATATTTTCCTATCATGTTTACATTTGTATTATATTTGATGTTTTTCTATTGTGGGGCTGTACAGTGGCTTGGTGGTTAGCGCTTTCGCCTTGCAGCTAGAAGATCCCCGGTTCGCATCCTGGCCTTCCCAGGATCTTTCTGCATGGAGTGGGTTTTCTCCAGGTACTCTGGCTTCCTGCCACAGTCCAAAATCATCCTCAGGTTAATTGGTAACTCTAAATTGTCTGGAGGTGTGAATGCAAGTGTGTGTGTTTTTTTTTTTGTCTGTATATGTAGCCCTGCAATAGACTGGTGACCTGTCCGGGGAGTCCCCTGCCCCCCGTGACCCTAATGAGGATTAAGCAGTGTATAGATAATGGATGGATCGATTCCTCTATTGTGGTTTTGGTCACTTTACTCTTTCTGCCTGCTACTGTAATGACAGAATTTCCCGTTGGGGATATTTTAATTATTTCTATTCTATTCTATTCTATTCTATTCTATTCTATTCTATTCTATTCTATTCTATTCTATTCTATTCTATTCTATTCTATTCTATTCTATTCTATTCTATTCTATATTTGAAGCTTCTTTCAATAGTTAAAGTTTGGCTTTACAGATCACTGTATTAGAGACGTGAAATACTAGGGCGCTTTGGGTCTCTATAGTCAATCTCCAACTTCTTTATTAATATTCTGCAGCCTTGGACTTTGTTAATGAGTCCATTATCCATAGTGATGAACTCCACTATGGCATCTGTCAGCTTTCTTTTCTCCATTATCAGTTTTTGAAAGTGTACTTTCTGTAGTTTTGAGTGTGGCTGAGGATGTCGATAGCTGTGACGCCTCAGGATTATTGTTGGACTATGTTTTTATTCACCAATTATTCTCTCAGCCCTGATGTTCCCACATTACTCCTTATAGTGCATCTCTACTATTCTGACTAAAGCAGCTTCATCATAGCGTCTACATTAACAGACATGAGCTGAGATACATTTACTGGCTATTATAATCAGCTTATTTTACATTGTCAAATAATAACCTACCACTTACAGCATTCAGGTGAGTTTTCCTGCTTGTTGTGCCACCCTGGCAGGCCAGTTTCAAATTGCTTATTTGGCACGTCACCTTTGTCTTGTCATCGCTCAGTTTAAAGTGTTCCTAGCAGACAGCTGAGGTCTTCAGCATTTTGTCTTCCTTGTAACTGCCAAGGTGAACTGAAGCGTGACATTCACTGCTAGTGAGAAGGATGTCAGAAGCCCAAGCTGGGACGTATATATCTTCTAACAGTGCAATTAAAAAGTATAAATGTGACACAAGAATGTGCTGACAAAATGCAGTTTGAAGAAGTTTTCAAGAAAAAAAAAACTTTCTGAATGTTTGAACAACTATGCAATGAACCAATAGCCGAATATTTGCTCTAGTATCTACTATCTAGTGTATATTTTTTCTCTTCAAAAGGAGGAAAAAACACAACCGGGGCTGATCGGCTGGATGGCCAAATCTTATTTCATGCTTGACACACACACAAACACACACTGCCATCCTTTCATTAACTGCAACAGGCTAATTGGGCTTAGGCAGCCTGCAGCAGAAGGAGTAGAGAAGGGAGAGGGGTGAGAAGGTGAGGAGGAAGGAGAGCCTGTCATTATGAACACTGTGGATGGTGGAGATAAAGGTTAGTGTTATTGAATCCTGATGCCCCACTACAACCCTCTCTGCCTGATGAAAGAGACAAAGGTGGTATAGATACGGTAAAGCAGGAAGGAAAGACAGATGGATAGAAAGGGAAAGAGGAGCAACACACTCCCAGGAAGCACTTACAGCGAGGGAGAGACACAATGCCAGACAATATGTGTGCAATATTTGCGCGTATGTGAGTGTGTCATGGGTTAACCGTGTGCGCGTCGGTGCCTCATAACGAAGGTCAGGCTGCCTGTAGGCACTTCATCCCAGTTGGTCCTACGAAGCAGTTGCACAGAAACCTCTTCTCTCTCTCCATGTTTCCATCACACCGCCCTCCTCCACTTATTTGCTCATCTCCTTCTGTTCTTTTGTTTCATTCTCCTTTCTCCCACCTCAGATTTAAATCTAATTTCTTTCTTGAAGTCCCTTCTCTTCTCTTGTCTCGTCACACTGACTCTTTCCACTGCAGGGGAAAAAAGAAAACCCTATGAAAACAGTAATCTCCCAATAGCAACATATCTGGTTTGTGACAAAACCTTTACTGCTTCCAAGATTCATTTCTTTTTCCCCTCCTATCTCACCAAGCCTTTTCTACTTCAGGTTTCACACTCTGTCTCCCTGTTTCTCTATCGGTCTCCATCTCGTCTCTCTCAAGTGCCTCCAGAACCAGGGCTAAGAGACTCTCCATTATCATACAAAGCTAAACGTTTTATTTTCTCACGCTTTCATTTGGAAAATCGACTCTTTAAGATTATAGAATCAAAGCAAAACCAACTAAATATATACTTTTCATTTTAACCTGATAGAGCTGATTGCATTTTAAGTGTTGATTCCTATCATTAGGAGATTTGTTAAAGCACCACTTCTGTTAATACGGTTGCATCGCATGCCTAGTAAGATTTAAAAAAAAAAAAAAGCTCCAAATCTTCTTTGGTGAAAATCAAGTTTTTTACCTTGTTAAACATGATCATATGGTGTTTTTCTATATGATAGGAGACTTTTCATCAGCATAAAAAAGCAGCCAAAGCCATGACTGAGTATTTCCTCCTTCAAATGTGCCAACTACAAGTTCAGACTTTCAGAGTTTTAAGTAAACCTGATGAATCCCTCCCAAAAAATGTGTGGAGTGCAACTTCCGGTGTCATTATTCTTCTCCAGAGCTGGTTCAGAGTAGTTTTACAATGTTCAAACACAGTTATAGGAGAGCTGGAGTGCTTGAGCTGCAGCAAAAAGTGGAGGAGAGGTGGAGAGAGTGGCTCAGATTTCACACACATTTATACATCTCAGCCATTTTAAGGGGTTATTTTCATTTTAAAAAAAAGTGTAAGAATGTCATTTTGATATATAGAGATGAACATTTAAGGATTTTACTCAATTATTTTGGGGTCGCTAGATGTGACAACACAAAAATGTTGTTTTTTTCACATCAATTATTATAAAGACAATCGGATCTTAAAATCTAGCTATGAGTTATACTGTATATATGACGCTGGACTTGTCATGCAGAATTTAATTACAGCGTATCTCACTTTGGCACTGTAACAGCTGAGTCTGGGCCTGAGTCAACGTTGCCAAGGGTATATAGCACCTGAACTTTGGCACATTCCACATCAAAAGTGCATATTCCTGCAGAAGTTGGTGAGTAAGTGTTGCGAAAGTTAAGTGAGGTATGGAAGGTGTAAAACTGGCGCAAGAGTTAATCTCATTCAGGACAATAAATGGCAACAATGCTGTGAAAGAACAGCAGTAAATGAAAGAAAAAAGCCATTTTATTTTGGGGTGCAAAACACAGAGGAGGGAGACTACATTGTTTATATGTACTATTGACTTTTCTCTACTCAAAATCAATAGTGTGCAACAAGACACAGGTATCACAATATCAATACTTATATTATCAAGGCACTCGTCATTAGTGCTCCAGTTTCAGTTGTAGAATGGAAAAGCACTGGCACACATTCAAACACTGGCAAAACAAAAGGTACACAAACGCGGGCACGCGCACACATCTTCTTTCTGAGTGTGAGAAACAAAAGAGGCAAGCTTTATTGTCTGAATAATTGCTTTACACGCAACACTCACTCTGCAAGTAACCACAAAACACACAGGAAAACGCAACACACACTGGAACCAGCTAAACAAACACCCGTAGAGTGGATTACACATCTTTCCCTGGTCGATACCAAACACCTTCACGCTGCTTTTGCCACTAGGAGACAACACAATAGACGAGCAAGAATCTGCATGTGTGTGTGTGCGTGCGTGTGTGTGTGTGTTTGTGTGGGCTGCTTTTTCATGCCTTCAACTTGAGATGTCCCTATGCTCAGCCCCTGTTCAAGTACAACACTGAGCACACTCCCAGGCATATCTAACACACTTATCTAGGAGACTATGATCCCCAGTAATGCAGCCTTGCGGCGTGCAGGCGACCATGTTAGTATTGGTGGAATGTGGCTGCGATGCTGCCAGAAATACAGCACAATTTCCTCTCGTTTGGCAATAAGCATCTTACACACAAGCACACACATTTCTTCAGCCATTTTGTCAGGTACAAAGACAAAAAAAAAATCAGTGTCTGACCATGCAAGTCTCAAGGGTGAACACTGATTTTAATAATAATTTAACTGCCTAGACATTCAACATTTATTTTCAACAGAAGCCAGTAATAACTGAAAGAAATCATTGGAAAAAATGATTGTCTGAAGCACATGCAGCTGATGCCCGTCAAGACTCTGAATGAAGATGGGGCAAAAAGGGAAATCCAATGCAATAAAGAATCAGTGTGTAAGTCCCATGAAAGTGAATAGGACCAGCATCCTGATCAAGACGCCTCCCTGTGGAGCTATTAAAGGTGCATCCAATCCAGAGGAGACCCCAGATACTCCCATAATTCATTGGAGGGATTACATATCTTATCTAGCCTGGAAGAACCTTTAGATGAGCTGAGATGAGATGCAGGTTGAGGTGTCTGGATGACTATCAGAAAACAAATATATTCATCAATTAATGGATGGATTTTCTACTTGCAACCCGTGATTTATTGGTACGATAAAACACATTTTAAGTGCTTTAATAGATGCAGGTAGGAGCTGCATACAGATGAACTGGTTTAATCTTGCTGGACAGTCAGTGGAAGGCTGGTTGGTGCAGTGTTTTCTGTCTCTGTAGCTGTCAGCGGCTGTCTGAAAAGTGGCTGGTTCTGTATCTGCCAGATGAAGAGCCCTTGAGCAAGATGATGAACCCAAACCACTCCAAGGCCACAGCGCAGAATCCTCATTATCAAATGCAAATGTGGTGCATGTTTAGTGTGTCTCGAGGGAAGAGGTTTTTACTTAATCAAAATTACTGAGCAGCTGATTTCACAGATTTTATTGTTTACAGTATTAGTATCCCTGGATTTGGTTTTCTATTTGCTACAGATTTTAGTTGAGATTAGGGCGTATTCCATTCATTTGTCTGAAAAAGAAAAAACAAACAGTTTGAAGACTGGTTGGAAGGAAAACTGCTCCTTCTCGGGGTTGCGTTGAGCATTGATCTATGGAAATCCTTGTGAAAAGCTGAATTCCTAGCAACCTTGTGTAAAATGCCCACTAAAGTAGTCTCAGATCTTAATCTTGGCTGCAAACTTTATGCATGGATTGCGTTGTAACAGTCTTATTCATCCCTGATCCTTTTATATCCTCACCAGTCCGACTGGCATGCTTTCTGCACTGCTGATGATATCACACACAATATTGTATCTTCTGTTCAATCAGGGCTCATTATCCCATCTAATAAATTCATTATCACATATTCATGGTTCCATGTGACCAGAGGCAGATGCTCACTGACAATATTTCAACACAAATCATGGCCATTGTAGGGCAAAATCTTCATTAATGTGGTATTGTCTGTATTTACATCATGAGATTGTGTGGTCAGATTTCATTATCAGGGTCCCGGCTCTGCTCGGCAGAGAGACAGATGCTGCCAACACAGAGACAGCTTTGCAGCGCTAGCCTCCGCTTTCTGGCATGGACATATGTGGGTTGCCGGGGGCTGCGGCTGTCACAGGCTGTAGCACTTCTCGGAGCTAGCTGATGCGAGTGGATGGGGTCGATGTGATTGGTTGATAAGAGCAGAGCGGTTCTGTGCGTGTGAGGATGTGCGTGAGGGAGACGACAGACGACAGAGTGGTTGGTCGCAGGCCGGTGTGTTGTTTCTTTTTGTTGTTTTTTTTTTTTATTGTTATTGCTGCATCATAAACATCTGTTAACAGATGGTGGAACTCAACATATTTGATGTACACTCAGTGTTTCACTCACACACTTAAGAACCTGTGAACACGGGTGCATTAACACAAAATCTGGGGTGAAAAAAAATGACAAGGCAGATGACAGGAGGAAAAAGGTGGTGTGACTGGGTGGTTAAGGATACATAAATAAAGAGAGAAAAGAGATCGGGCAGCAGGATGGATAAAAGACGGGATAACGGGAAAAGAAAGGAACTGAGAAGAGGAGCAGGGAGAAGAAGGAAGGGAAGCAGGGAGAGGAGAGAGGTTAGCTGGATAAGTGGGGCAGTGCTGCAGCGTGACACATCAGCATTCTGAACACAGCGGCAGCGAGCAGCGCAACAAACGCAGTCGCAGCCACAATCCTCTTCTTCTCTCTCTCTTTCTCACACGACATGAAGACACGTAAAAAAAAACACACACACGCAAGCTTCGAACGTGTGCCAGGAAGAGCGTGCATCAGACACGTTATCTCATGAAACGCACACAGAAACAAAGCTTTGAGTGGTGTGACAAAAACGCGCAAACTGCCAGGTGGCGTAATCTGTTCTTAAAAAAAAAACAAAAAACACGCATACAGGCAGACAAATACGGCCATAAACAGGTGGTGCAATAGATGACAGCTGATACCCGTTTAAAGCCGCCTCAGCCGGAGCACTGCGGAGCTACAGATCCTGGGTGTTCCCTGAAATCTAGCAGCATCTCAGACTACACCGAGAGGATGCTGACGTGACTAAAGCTGTGCTGCTCCGTGGAGCTGATTCCACTCTGCAAAATGTGCTGCTCAGGATTCACTTACTGGATGCTTAATTGACACTGATTGGCTGACTGACTGAATTTTGTTTGATTGATTGAAAACGTTTTTTTTTCTCTTTACACTGCAATTAGGTAAAAAGGAAATACATAAGTAGGCACAGATGGGAAGTGACGGGCAGAAGTGCTATCAAGCAAAGTGTTATGAAGTAAAAAGAGCCCGAAACAGTGCATAATACTAGAAGAGGATGGATACAGGTTGCTGATCCGGCTTGTGGTGTAGTGGTACCTGAGTGTTTCTTATTGTAGAAAGTGATGCATGCCAATACACCTCTCACCTTCCTGGATCTGACCCAAGGACACGGAGGTAAATATAGCAAAAGCAACAGATACGCCAGCGAGATCTTATAAGCACATGCAATTCTACGGGTTCAGGTTTCTTTACTCAGGCAATAAATATCCCAAAAAAGTGCACTACTGAATTCACCCCATGTGAAGAAATCAGAACAAAATCCATGAACAGCCAGAGGAAAAAAGGTTCAACAAGCAAAAAAATGAAATAAACTGAAACTTGTAATTCAGGAAAGTGGATGCAGGTAGCAACCGTATCTGCGAGCCAGATAGGTGGAGTAAAGGTCACTACACATTCACTTCAGAGCTCAATTTACTGACAAAATCTCAAACCTACTATAAGGAAGAGCCAAGTTTCAAAGACATGGATTAAGTTAAACGATCCACGGAATCAAAGCGAGGTTGCCTATGATTTGACTCCAAATACTGATGGATTAGTGAAACTTAGTGTGTGCTTGCTGCATTTTAGTACTTACAGAAAATGTCTGGCACACAGAAGTATCTTCCTTTAATTCACTTTTAATCACTTAAGGGACAGAATATAAACCTCGGATAACAACTGCCAACTTCTGGCAGGGGAGAAGTTATTCATATCATATATAATTGGGAACAAATGTTCTATCATTAGTAAATGAGTGGCATTCTTAATTTCTATTTCAGTCTGATAAAAATGAAAGTGATTTCTTTATAATAAACCAAAAACTCACAATAAACTGTAGTGCTAGCAAAGGAGTAAAGACATTTACTCCAGAGATACTATCTTTTGGCAAATGCTCATATTAGAGGAATAAAATCAGTAAAACGGTTAAGGAAAGAGGAACAGATTTGTGAGGTGTGAAGAATTAGATCCGAGAAGCTGTTTTAATCTCCAGAAATGTGCCTTGGTAATTTTTTGGCGACTTGCCTGCCCTGCTTATATCTGCTAAGATCAGCTTTTTGTTGGTAGCATACCCATCGACTACTGTTCAGAAGTTAGATCCAGTGTGAAATATTACACCATTAAATATGCATACATGCACCGTGCATGTGTGTTTGATCCATTTGAAGCCGTGTTTGCAGTCTTCTGCATCAGGAGTCAATGTTCAGCTAAATGCAACACATGGAGATGAAAGCAGGGAGTGATCGAGAGTTTAAATATTGTAATGAACTCCAAGCAATGTGCTGCACGTACCTCAGTGAAATGCACTGTACTTTATATGTGAGTAATAGAGAGCCTCTAGTGGTCAAAAGCAGTCATTACACTCCTCATTACAGACCCTTATATGTAATGTAATGCAAGTTTAATATGGCTCTTTTATGTCTGATGACTCTAAATCATTCAACACAGCTGTATTCTTCCGTGCAAAATGCCATTTCACCACAAACCACTCGACACCTTGCAAAATGTGCACACAGTCATACAAACACTCACAATTTCTCCACCTATTATGAGCATATTATCTCATCTGGGTACTGGTAGCATGCATGTTGCATGAAGACAATGTTGTGAAGGTTAGCATCTGTCCTGCCAAAGTGTCCTGCAGTGAATCTCCACCATGTGCACACTGTGCTGCATTGTACCTGACCTTCTGACCCCATGAAGTATCTGTGGAGGGAAGGTAGAGGTAAAGCCAGCTCTCTTTTCTGCATCAGTGTTGCTGCTATTGACAGCTCACTGAAACTATATATATATATATATATATATATATATATATATATATATATATATATATATATATATATATATATATATATATATATATATATATATATATATATATGAAAACACAAAAACTCACCCCATGTTTAAACATATAAACAGGACTTTTGATTATTTGAGACAGGATTGATATTTACATTTGTAGCGAAGTGAAAAAAAAAACAGACCCAGTAGTCTTAAATAAGAAGACAATTGGGTAAGCAGTCTAAAGCAATTAGATCTTACTATAAGGCCATTTAAAAATACTACATTTTATAGCAGTTGTTATGTGCCAATACATATTATCTGTGGTGTCATAGTGCATTATAATTGCTTGTTGAAAGGACCAAGTTCCCCAATAAACCAAATCTATTTCCTTCATCAATGCATATGATGCTGCATCAGATGGATGGATTTTCAGAGAAGCTGTTACACACACAAATGTATATATGATTATGACCCAGACAAAAGCAGCTTATAAGGACAGAATAGCAATATTTACCATTCTGTTCTGGCCTTGGCCTCTGAGGAGCCTTCATGACTTACAAGAGCTTGGGCATGTGTCCATGCACAAGGCTGGAATCCTCCGACTCTTTCTTGCTTTCTATCTGGCGCTGAATCCAGAAATTTGTCCAAAATCTCATTACTATAATTCCGGCAAAGGTTTTGGTGAGCATGCATGTTTTGTTTTTTTCTCATCACAAACAGCCCACTTCACATGCAGTTTCACACATTCAAACACGGCAGCCGCCCAAACCGATGTCTCAGCACAAACTCAACAGTCATTGCAGAGGTAATGGGACAGTGACAGATGCTAACATTCTGTGCGCAGATTTTCCCAGTCAGGCGGTGGCGTCCAACTGGCGACCTTCCCAGCACAAGGCCATTTTGCCCACTTTGGAGCCACTGCCACTCATGGAAAGAGGGTTCTTTCAATAACAATAATCTGGGAGGAGAGGCTTCATTGTAGTTGTTCACCATCTACCAAAATGTGAAGAGCAGCGCCCAGAGAGGGCTGTATGAAGAGAAGGCTGAGAGGCTAAATCTACTTTATCCTGCAGTATTAAAGGTACACTGTGTGTGAGAGAGTGATGATGACCTAGTTAGTTGCGTTCTCAGCCTATTTAGAACTGTAACACCTACAGCACTTCTGCCTCAGTTTAGACTAACAATGACAAACAGGCACACATGCACTCACTCCTTTCTCCCTCTCTGTCGCTTTTACACAAAAATCACAAGCACAACTGCATGCATTCCTATAATGGCTTTAAAAACTGCAGAATGGAGAAGCATGAAGCCCCAGGCTTCATGTATGGATACAAATGCAAAACTAAGCATAAATATATGATTTTACATTTTTGATTTTTAGATATTAGGCCCTAAATGTACATTGGTGGGTAGATAATACCTGGCAGATTACAGCTTTGTTTGAATGCTACATAAAAATAAATATGCATGTTTTGTATGTAAATTGAAAAGCATTGTACTTTTCTCCACCTGCCAGAATGTTATCATGATGAGGGTAGCAGGCATAAATAAATATTAATTCAATTAAAGAAAAGACCCGATGTTTTCTGCAATTAGATTGGAAAAATATACACAAATATCATTATCGGCCTGCAAAAAAAAGATTGTATCGTCATGTTGGATATCTGCAAAAATCCAATTTTGTGCATCCCTACATCTTGTCTAAGCGTCATCAACAAAGCCACTCTTATCATTTTTTCTGTACTTCAGCTGAGGAATAAGCCAGACAGAAGGACAGAGGCACAGAAGACACTGAAAAGCAGAAGATCCTGAGAGCATTTCACCCAATGCTGGCTACACTATTGCATCGCTCACCTGGGGAAATGAAGAAAAGAGAAAAATACATCCTCCCACTTTGTCAGCAAGTGTCAAGAGTAATCTAACAGAAACTCTGATTTAGCATGACTATGTGCAAACATTTTTTTCCTTCCACTACATGACATTTGTCAACAGGAGCAATTGCAGAATTAGTTCATGATGCGGGGACCTCACCCTACTTTCTGACAGCAGATGATGCGAAATGCTGCACGAGTTTGATCATTCAACTTGAAAATTCAGTAAGCGATATCCGCTTGCAAACATGTTCGATGACTGGGATCCGAGCCGGGATATTTCCAGCAGTCACTGACATTCTGATTGCAGAATCTGACATGAAGAAAAATGAATAAAAGAATATACTGAATGATCAGTAGCTCAGTGTTTTTATTTTTAAGCTACAAAGCTTTCATTATTTTGTATTTTTTACTTTGCTTTGAGTCTGAATTTAAGACTCCACTGTTTTTGTTGTATAGTTTAGGTTAATTTTATTTCCATACTTATGTGAATGAAAGACAGGGTAATGTTTGCCATAGGGCATGCCTGATCATATGAAATTATTTCTCATATAATGCGACGGGAACTTTAATCCAAAAAATGTCAGAAAGCTTTAAATCCAAGCTCAACAAAAGCATTTCTTTCAAGACTATTTGACCTCATTCTGCCAAACAGTTGATACATTATTTCTGCGTGTATTCCAGTACCAACAGTATGAATGAGTGTCTAGATCTTGAGAGGGTTCAAAGCAGAGTGTTTTGCATGAAAGGTAACAGGTTCAAGGAAGAACAGAATTTTTTTAAAAAAGACCAAAACATCAGCTCATTTATTCTGGTTCACTCCCCTGGCATGTTGTGTGACGAGAGCATAATTAATGAAGACATATGCTGAGACCTACATTTTCCTCCCACCGCTGCGGTTCTCACCCATCAGGCCTGCCTCAGCTACCTCTCATTTCCCCCTTTTCCCCCGCTATCATCCCTTGACTCATCCCTCGTTCCCATCCTCCAGCCCCCAAGAGGCAGAGGCAGATGGCGGGTCAGGTAAAATAAGGTGAAAGGGAGGGATGTTGGGATGGGATGGGAGAGGGTCAGAAATGCTGGGGGACACGGATTGATCGGAAAGAGACGAGGGAGGAGTAAAGACGGGTGAAATGAGATGATCAAATGATGGGAGGAAAGATGTTGGCAAGGCGAAGCAGCAGAGGGGGAGGGGACGTCAGTGCAAGTGAGGAGCTACATATGGAGCTATGCAGCAAGAAGTGGGCCATGCCGAGCTCCTGTTTGATACGTTCCACTATGGGAATTCTATGCATCTGCTCCGTGCAACAACAACACGCACACAGTCTCGAGAGCAGATATTTTAGCAGTTACATTTAGCTTGCCCTGAAAGTGACCACTCACAAAATACGAGCCCGCTTTTCCCAAAACAGTCCATGCACGGACACACAAGCACCGTCAAGACACGAGGCTGGACCTACTGATGCATGTGCACATGACCGTCAGCCTACTTACGCATTCACTGGTATGTGAATAACCTGTTCTCCTGAGCAAATGGTCAAAAGCACACCCCCACAGATGCAACACTTGCATCAGTGGATGCTACCATAACAATCTGTGACATACATGCACCTAAATGCACATGTGTAAACTATTGCAGATTTCTCAGTAGTCACTTTCAACTTCCTGTCTATATTTGCATAATATATGATGCTCAAAGGTGCCGTACACAAGGTTTTGACCATAGATACAGCATTAATATACTAGTAGCAGCAAACCACTACCTGCTATGCAAGCAAATAGCCTCCACAGCAGAAAGTGAAGTCATACTCTCTCTGTCAGTGTTGTAATATGACTTTCTCTGTTCTATGTTTGGCAGTGGGGTGTATAGAAATGCAAAAGTTGTGAATGAAAAATTACTCTTTCCCTTTTCTTTCTAAGGTATTTTCTTCCAGCTGTTAGCTGACGTCATCCCAGATTATCTTCCATCAGGCAGACGGTGTAGGAGGAGGATATACCAGGATTCTCTGCTCTGGTCAGAGTTAGATGTTGTCTATTCTGATGTGACTAAGCAGAAGAGTTGTCTCCATATTGGTCTGTGGTCTAAATCCAACCCCTCTCCCAATTAATTACAAAACATAGCCGAGGGTCAGAGAGAATTCTCAAAACTGATGCTAGCACTGCTTGCATGTACTGCTGCTCTGTTGGTGTCACTTCTCCTGACGTCAGTAAACCTCATTCGTAACCTAAGTCATCTGAGTCTCCAGTGAGTCTCTCTGCCTCCTCATCCTCTCTTGACCTTGCTGAACATCCACAACAAAAGTGAAATCCAGCATTTAGCCAGTGCCCTAAAAATCTAAATGATATAAAAACAAAGCATTTTATTTATGAATCTATACTGCCTGTTCCGATCCAGTCTTTGTGTGTCTGTTTCCACAAACGGGTCTGTTCCAGTCTGTTGATGGCAAACCATAAAGACAGACATACATGGGGAGGAAAATACACAAGTAGAGAGAAGAAGAACGATGTAATATGAAGATAATGGCAATTTCCAGCTGTCATTTATTGCATTTTACAATGCTAGGGTAGGCCAATGGTTGCTGCTAAAAAAATAGGGTTGTGTGCACTCGTGTACACAAATGAAGCGAAGGAAGAGTGGGATGTGTGTGGGAAGTTTTTTTTTTAATATGTGCGCAGAACCTTTAATAATATTACTTTTTAGACGATGAGGCTTATGGTATCTATTCACATATTCTTTAATCAGAAATTCTAGTTGAAGAAAATTCAAAAATTACAAGAATTTGACATTATTGTGAAGACACAATAAACCACAGGGTTTTTTTCTCGACTGTTACACGTTTTATTATTCACCTCACAGGACTGCAGAGACTTCCAGCTGGTTATGTCGAGGATGATACCGGCTCTGAAGAATGTCAATAAACTGACAGAAACAAACAACGCTGGAACATGTTACTTTTCCTCTATTATATATTTTTTTTCTGTTCAGGACACTGTTTAAATAAATGAGAAGAGTGGGCCCAGAGGTGGAACCAACAATCAAGCAAACTTGTATTTCTGAGGGAGGATTTAAAAGAAAAATACATTTGTTGAACACCAAAAGCTAATAGTTGAACAATGTGTCACATATAAACAGATAACCTGAACAGACCATGCTCCTTATCTAATTTCTAGTGTCACATGCAGCATTCCCACCCAACAGCCTCACCTAGTCCTGTTCGTATCGGTTCACAGGGTCAGCTGGGGACTGCTGGCCCAGCTGGTTGTCGATACAGATCACCTATCGATTACCTTCCCATTGATTTTTACGTCATTGGGAATAGCGCAGCCAGGTTGCTCAGTGATGTGCCTGACAATACAACAAGACTTGTACATCTGTCATTCACTGATCTCTTACTCAGACAGTCCCGCCTGACCTGATGTAGTCTGCCACCAGTGAAATCATCGCCAGCTGTATGTATGCAAATACAGAAATGCCATATGTGCAGGCAAACATGTGTATTAGCGTACATGATGTGCACTCACGAGGAGGGATGATACAAGGTAAGAGAGAAAAATGGATAAACACATCCACTGTTCATGCTTCCTGCTCAGCATATTAACTGTACGAAATCCTCAAGACCTTATTTCACCCAGATATAAACATTACACCATCTATAATCCACTCAACCCTCACACCACGAGGAAAGTTCTGACCCCTAGAGGCTGCCTCTGTCTGTGGCTGTGACAATGAGCAGGCACCTATTTGATCTGGATTCCCTTATAGAGTTGTAAAAGTGCCCGAACTTAATCAACCACTCCGACTTTAATTCCAGTAAAATAATGAAAATCACACAACTGTGACAACACCTGCAGTTCCAAAGACACAACAACAAGAAAATCTAATCTTGTGAAAAACAAATCAGTTCAAATATACTGAGACGAATCACCCAGGCTGCACTGTGGTTAGCTTTTCCTGCTACCTCCTTCCGGCTTTACAGTACCATTACTGTCTGTCTATTGTAATACACTGAGTAATGCTGTGGCCAGCCAGGAGTTAAAAGCTCATTTGGTGAAAGAGACAAAAAGTCGAGCGAGCCAACGCAGAAATCGATGGAGCTAATGTGATTTAATAAGAAGCTCTCTTTACTCCTGCGATGCTGGTGAGCTTTGATAGATATCTTATGCTGCTGCTTCGGCAATTTCATTTGGAACACATTCAGGGTCTTGCAGTGGCTTTAACAACAGTCATAGCAGGAGGGTGTGAGGGAGAAACTCGGGAATGATAGAGAGAACAGGCAGAGACAGGCAGGTAGCTACTGACACGTAAAACGATGAAACAAAGACAAAACAAAACAGTGTTTGGATATAGGAATGAATCAAGGCTGATGCTCCTCTTTATTTGAGAAGATACAGAAATCTGAATAATGTATGACAAGAAGTAGTAATGAATCATCCTTAGTAACAACTCGGCAGGAGTAATTCATTAAGTCAGTAGTCAATATGCAAATTTACTAAAATCTAAGAACCTCTATATTGGCTCATTATCACAGCATCTAGCAATCTGATATCAACTAATATTAGCTACTATCTATTAACTTGACTTATTCACAAACTACTGTACGTGTTGGAAGGTCTTTACAGAAAACCCCAGAACATATTTCACAAAAAAAGCACTGATTATCATTCATTGAAAGCAGTTTCTTCTTCTTCTATTCATGTCATTGTGATTTCACACAGCACAAAATGCATTTGCTTCACAAAATTATGACAAATATTGTCAGTACATTTTTTTTCTCTTCATCTGTTGTTTTTATTTGGCCTGTGTCCACATCATGGGTCTTGCAAGTTACAAGACTGAACAATTTCTATCACTTTGCATATAAAAAGACTAACAAAGTCTGCATAAGGAGGCCGGAGGGATGGAGGAACCTAAAAGAGTTCTAGCAGCAACCTGATGGTCAAGTCCCACGTGGTATCATTATTTTATGGTGGTTTCATTCACTGTTTGCTTTCATTTTCAGACACTGCTTTACATAGTTTTGAAAATTTTGTTTATGTTGCAAAAATACATCATTAAGTATATAGTCATGAAAACTACGTGACTGTTGGCTTTTGTTTAGCCTGCAACATACTTAGGTCAGGCTTCGAGGAATTCTAAACTTCTTCTTACAGATATTATTCCCTCTAATCTCATACATGCACACAGCACAAGATTGGGAAGTTTTTGTACAACACATGAAGCAGCCACAGTAAGTCCATGAGCAGTTCAGGTGGTTTAAGACTGAATCTATAAACCCCACACATTAACAAAAAAATCTGGGTTGAACATCGGCTTAGACCGAGATCCCAGAACAGATTTCTACAGGAGGGGTGAAACAGGGTTAAGTCTGCCTAAAATTCCTCGCCTTACTTCAGTTTTGGCACCAAAAGTACTTGGTCAGGTTTTGGAAAAGATCAAGGTTTGGGTTAAAATACACTCGTGCAAACACAGCACACAAGAAAATCTCCAGCTGGTTTCTGCAATGCCAGGGTGATGAGAATAGCTTCTAGAAAAACATACATGTCTCACAATTTACCGCTTTTTTTTTTTTTTTTTTTTTTTGGTGGTGGTGGTGGGGGGGGGCGGGGGGTAATATTAGATTTTGAGTTGTGGATCAATGTAGTTGTTACTTATTTAATATCAAGTATTAGAGGCCCTAATAGGAAGATTTTGTAAATGGAAGAAATTTGGCTCGTCATATGCTGGTTGAAATTAGCCGTATGGCTACAATCTCTCATATTTACATGGAAATGTACATTAATACGAACCGTCCCATTTTAAAAATAAACAAATAAATGAAATAAATGAAAATATTTGAACATATTTATCTTATAGATATGATGTATACTAATGTTAGCGAAATCAATCAAGTCAAAGTCAGAATATGCATGAACCCAAAACAATCTATTATTCATGTCTTGGATTTGGACTTCCAGTCATACACAAACATACCACAGACACACACAATGCCTCACGCACGGAAACGAGCGACTCCGCGGGGTAATTAACTTGCAATGAAGATAAACGATGGATGCAGGAGGCGGTGCGGGGATGGAAGGATTGATGCACTGAGAGACTGTTAAACTGTCATGCGTTTTACACAGGGTAATGAAAACTCCCCATTGTCCCATTCTGCAGTGGGGAAATGGAAAGCAGCGCAGTTTGTCACTGGTGTGTGCGTATCAACACGTATCAGGGCACGTGTGCGGGCGTGTGCGTGCCTGTCAGACAGAGAGAAAAACTGTGTGTGGTCATGTGCAACACATGTGCTACTGAATGGAAATGTACTGCGTGTATGTGCAGTGTGTGTGTGTGTTCAGATCGTAACGGTTGCAGTGAATTATTCAACAATAGAAATATTGTAATAATAGCAGAGTCAGCAGAAAGAACCTCCAGGCCTCCGTCTGCCAGGAGTTCTGTGTGTATGTGTGTGTGAGTGTGTATGTGATATACAGAGGAGATGGTGGTACTAAGAGGCTGGAAGAAGAAATAATGGGGGAAGAGTCTGAAGTCTGAAGGATGGAGGCATGAAAAATTAGACACAGGTAGAGTCAGATGGGAAAAGGCCACATGTAAAACACAGCTGACTCCACTGACATTTCAAAGCAATGGCTTTTCTTTTTTATAACCTTAACATTCCTCGTATTCAACATTTTTATTATGTTAGTGTTTTCTTAGAAGTCAGGCTACAGCTCAAAGAAAAGAACTGCAAATATGGATAGTGGGGTTCGGGTTTAATGTGGAAAAAACATATATGTAGAGTAGAGTGCAAAGGTTTCAGGTACGAAAAATAAAGTGAGGATGCTTTCAGAACAATGGAATGTCAAGGTTTAAAGAAGACAGCCGCCCTGTACACTACTGTTCAAAAGTTTGGGGTCACTTAGAAATGTCCTTATTTTTGAAAAAAAAAAAACAAAACAGCTTTTTCAATCACATTAAATTAATCAGAAATATCGTATAGACATTGTTAATGTGGTAAATGACTATTCCAGCTGGAAACAGCTGATTTTTAATGGAATATGTCCATAGGGATACAGAGGAACATTTCCAGCAACCATCACTCCTGTGTTCTAATGCTACATTGTGTTAGCTAATGGTGTTGAAAGGCTCATTGATGATTAGAAAACCCTTGTGCAATTATGTTAGTACATGAATACAAGTGTGAGTTTTCATGGTGACCCCAAACTTTTGAACAGTACAGTATCTATGTTTTTTCCCCTCACGCAATCTCTGTCTGTTCTCCTACATTTGTTCGCAGTATTTGAGTGAGTGTGCATCAGTTCTTCTGTGGATTTAGGCTGTCTCAGTTGTTTCTGGCTCCTAATGTAATCCCAGACTCACTCCATGATCCTGAGATCAGGGCTCTGCAGGCATCACGCTGGCTCCCTTTATAACTCTATTTTTAACTGTATTTTAGCCTGAATGTCACTGAATTTCATACGGCTCAGCCAGGATAAAACAGAAGCACAATACCCATCACTGACTCAAAGGTGGCCTCTGAACTAGTTACACTATGGGCTCACTGCAAGCTGAGAAACAGCAGACTTCAGTGTGAATTTTGACTCCGATTTGAACCTTAAAGCTCAAATGCGGAGTGGCACAAAAAAAAGCATTTTATCATTTAGCAATCGTGTCTCCAAAAATACATTTCCCAGACCGCTAACCTGCATTCCCATTTACAATGTTTTTGAAAGAAATGTATTTTCTCCTCTAAATAAAAAATTATAATGCAGTGGGAAAAGTTTTCAGTTTGAAAAAAAAACAGCAAAGTCTACATAGTTTGGAATAGATGGTGGAGGAAGTCCACATCCAGTCCCTCAGTCAGGAGACCAGGGCTCATGTCCAGCTTGGATCTGTTACTGCTTGACTTAAGTTTCATTTCCTTCCATTTGCTCTTTCTGTTTCAGTAAGTTTAGGCACCAAAACCTCCTGATTATGTTCAGTAAATATCTTGGTTTGAGTTAAAGCACAACTCCTTCAAAGCATGTTTGAAGCTTCTCATTCGCTTTCGTTGTAACCACGGTGATAAATTCCTTCCCATCTAATATAGGATTGGTTGGCTGAAAAGAAGCAACAGTAAAGCAACAAAACAAATAGCAAAGATGTGTCGAAGATGTGACACATCACAAACGTGATTTCAGAGAAAATGCATTTCCTCAAAATGCAACTGAGAAGACAGCTGTACAGAAATTGAATTTCTAGGCTGCATTTTAAGAGTGTTATTAAAACATTTCCAAAGGAGTCCATTTGTCAGATTTTTCAACTCAGAGAAACTACACTTTCAATAGAATACAATGATGACTAGAAGAACAGCACACATCCCATTTCAAATGTCTTTCCATTGACTGCCTGATATATTTTTCATTGATTTCAACATTCTTTTTATTAGTGTTTGAGGCACATGGTCTTACACCAGACTATCTAAATGTGTTTGCTTTGTGAACCTGAAGGGCCACTCGCCTGGTTCTTCTCTTTTAGCTGTACCAAGGAGCAGAAGGAAAACTTTAAGTGTTGATGCTTTCAGGTTTCCAGAGCATAAGAGGCGCTGAAAATATGAACTTTTTCAAACATAGATAAGAAACTCAAGCGTCTATAATGCTATATTAGCATGATTCATAATGATTTTATTGCTGCATTCACTGTGCTGACCTCTACCCATTACATTTTCTTTCATCTGCATCTGCAGGGCGAGCTTGGTGGAAAAACCTGCAGCGTCTAAAACTTCGTGTGCATCTTTATTGAGTTTTTATCTTGAATTGAATTCCAGTGATGCTCAGTATTACATAAACTTAAAAAAAAATGTGTTAGGAACAGCCGCAATCCAATTAAAAGACACCTCTCTTCAGCTGAAACTTGGAGTCCTGGACAGCCACAAAAGACCAGCAACTACTCAAGAAAATGCAGCAAATCCTTCTGAAATGTTGTGGAAAGAACTGAATAAGACACGAAATATAAAGTAAAACATACCAACAACACTATCATTTTACAAATACTGGCTTGAGCGTTCCTTTCTTAGCGTTTTCTGCTGGTGTCAAAAAAAATGGGTGCAGAAACACTGCTGCAACAACTCTGCAAGCAGGTAGGGCAGTATGGAAATTCTGCACTGGCTATGTGTGGATGGAAGTGCAGAAAGGAAAAAACTGAGAAATTAGGCCAGAGAAAGCAGGGGGAGGGAGGGTTATAAAAAGAGAAGCAGAAAAAAAAATAGAAAGTAAACAGAGACATAAACCTACTGACAAAGAGGAGGAGAGCGAGGCTGATAATGGAAGCGAAAGAGAGAAAATAGATGCAGAGACAGCAGGAGAGAGATACTGAGAGCCAAATGAAGCTGAAAATATGTATCAAGCTGTTTAGACATCAGACAGAAGGGACATTAACAATTAAAAGCAAGAGATGCATAACAGGTACTGTGTAATTTGGTAATCAGTTAATGTGATATTATTGAGGATTTTTTTCTTTATTGTTGGTTGTTTGTTGTGCGGCGGTGCTTTTAGCTTCCATGCCAATAAAGCCCTTTTTCTTTAGCAGTAGAAGGGATGGTGGGAGCGACGCAGACATGCAGAGGTGTGTCTCCAGCTGTGGTTTTAATGGTGTGTGTGTGAGCACAGCAGATGGAGCCGTTAGCTCTCCGGGACATCAGCCCAGTCGCTCCCTCTCAACCATAAGCTGACGAACGCCCAAACTCACCTCAGCAATACCTCTGGAATTACCTCGGCAAACATTAACTTCACCAAAACATATCACTCAGTGTTACTTAACCTGCTGTAAAAACATTACCGGCTCTAAGTGCTGATGTGGCCATACCAGCCCTCCCTAATCTTATCCTGGCTGCAACAAAATATCATTACACATACTTTATAGGGCCCTGTGTTGGCTTCTTGAAACGATTACTTACAGAAAACTGCACTATGCATTACAAAAATAGCAACAGAGCATGAGTTCGCCCAAGAAAACAACAATGCATTGTATTTAAAATGAATACGGACGTGATTCTCTCACATTTAATACTGCTGTAGGGTTCTATTATGAGACACATGTATCCAATTATTTATATTACTGTATTAATTTCCCTTTTCCATATTTGTGGCATAACTTGTACCTCCATTAAATTATGGACCAGTGAAGCTATCTGTGACTTCTCTACAATGAACTTTATTCATTAGTGCCAAATTTTAGGTGTTGGAAGAACAGTTTATTCTTTGGAAGTGGCTTCATTGTAGCTTAGATGTCGAAACACACTTGATTCCCGTTCATCTGTTCCTCTGCTCAAAAGTTGAAGAAGAATACCAACAAACACTGAGGGAGGACTTCAGAGAAAGTTTTCCAATCAAAGTTTGTTGATATGAAGCCGAATTAAAAGTACTCACTCTCTCAGAACAGTTGTGTTCAACTTAATAAATACTGAGTAAATAGCACGCAGTGGGACTGTGATTATTAATGCATTCATGCTTAAGCAGAATCTGATGCTTGTGGAACTGGCGGTAACTTCATGGCTCCTAAAATTCAAGTTCAATTGCATTGCATGTGAAATCTGAATCTACCAGGTAAATATAGGTGGTAAAGGTGGTGGATTTTGTATACTACATGCTACATACACTACCGTTCAAAAGTTTGGGGTCACCCAGACAATTTCATGTTTCCACAAAAACTCACACTTTTATTCATGTGCTAACATAACTGCACAATCATCAATGAGCCTTTCAACACCATTAGCTAACACAATGTAGCATTAGAACACAGGAGTGATGGTTGCTAGAAATGTTCCTCTGTACCCCTATGGAGATATTCCATTAAAAATCAGCTGTTTCCAGCTACAGTAGTCATTTACCACATTAACAATGTCTTGACTATATTTCTGACTAATTTAATGTTTTCTTCATTGAAAAAAAATTTTCTTTCAAAAATAAGGACATTTCTAAGTGACCCCAAACTTTTGAACAGTAGTGTATTTCACATACATCCCAAACAATTTATTCACCAACCCCTAAATTAAAACCCAGATTCAGAGACTGCATGTAAAAAATGGGCATAGTGACATCACCCATTGGTTTGCAGGTTACCATTGTAAGCCTCTAGACCTTATATATTATATATATATATATTATTGTTTTATCTTCTTAATGCACTCCACAGTTCAGTTTTCTTGTTTTTTTTCCCACAATTTTCACAAGCACTTTAAGTACAGTATTAAGCAAGTGTGCTTAATTTTTTGCCCCATGGTCTTATTGAAGCTCATGCCAACCTCAAAAGACGCATAAAACGGGATAATGTATGATTATCACATTATCGATATGACAAGAGGGTCGAGCTATTTTCTGGCTTCAGGCAGCAACAAACAATAAACTTCCAATTTTATTTTGAAACAGGCTCACAAATTGAAATTCATAATTCCCAAATTTCCCAAATCACTAGTATTAAAACACTAGAGTTAATTGTATGACCAACCTGCAATGAATTAGCACAAGTTGCATCATAGCCTGACTTGCATTTGCTGACACTGGTCTGCTGCTAGACGGAGTCACCGAATGCACCTCAGCATTACAGTAGCTCTGCTTTGTTCATTGCCTGGCGCAATCTAAAAAAAAATAAAAAATAAATAAATACAAAAGATAAATCAAATGAACATATTGGCAAGGCCATTCAGAGCAGTCTAATGGTTCAAAGCCACTGACGGAGGACCCAGTTTAGCTATAGAGCAAAACAGCCAGGGAGCAAGAGAAAGGAGGGGAGGCAGGGAGGGAGAGAGAGAGAGAGTAAAATAAAGGAAAATGACAGAAATGTAGCCAGAGAAATAAAGAGGGAGGGAGGGAGGCAGGGGGGGACGGGGGGAGAAAGTGAGGAAGAGAGAGAGAGAGAGGTGAGTAAAGCTCCTTTGTTTCCCTCAGAAGCCCATGAGGGAGGTATTTGGAAAAAAAGAGACAGGGAGATGGAGAGAGAGAGACTGCACTTTACACTGCACTGCGCCATGCTCCTTTCTCACATTAGGAGTCTTTCTCCAACCTCTTTCAAGTCTCTTTTCACATGAGCATACACACCCGGATGCTCACAAGCACACACTCGGACGCACACACACACTTCATAGTGAGTCACAGAGATAGATAGGCCCCCTAACCATCTCTACAGTGGGACTGGCAGAATCAATTATGGATAGATTTCAAAGGGAAGAGTGCATATGTCTATGAATTATAGACTTATAGCCACACGCTGCACACATCACACCGCAGAGCAAAGCGCAGCACATGTTCGAAAAGGGCCAGCGCAGCATTGCACTAAATAGATCAACAACATGCTGCAAGATGGCACAGCATGCACGTCGTTGCTGTGTAAAAATGATAAGAGTACACTCATGTCCTGGACTATGCTCTGTGCACGCTGGCTGTGTTACCACTATAATTTCTATTCTGCGCCAGAAATTACTGGAAAATCCAGCTGCACCAGTGCAGGTTGTTGTGTTAGTTCCATCCCTAAACCACTGTGATGCACAGGGGGAAACTTCTGTAATCGCCGCAACTGGTTGATGTGTTTCCTGGCACTCGGCGTGGGGATAGATGGTGCAACATGACGGAAGCAAGAAGCACAGATGTGCTCATTTCAAAGTCTCCTGTATAGACTGTTGGTTTTTGTTTTAGTGTATTTTGTTAATAATGTAGATGTACACAATCCCAGCCTCACTTCAGTTCTACCTTCCTGCAGCACGGCTTCTCTGGTGTCTCCGTTCATAGCTAAAGATGGCATTTTTCCCCTGATTGGCTGGCAGGCAAACTCTCTCATGCAGACAAAATGGGTGCAGCCAACTTATCCTGCTGAACATTAAAGCTGAATAAATAAAAAGGAGGGCTCATCCCCTCCTCTCCTTCGAATTGGCTGCAGTTGTAATATAGCACACCATCTCGTCCCAAGTCAGCCAAGTACACCAGACACTGGCACAGCTGCACACGAGTAAAAGATATGATAGTAAATTATACATCGACTAGTTTCAGCCAAGCAATCCAATTGGTCAAAGACATTCCAAGTGCGGTGACAACTCCCATAATACGAGCAGTATCTCACCGGTTGCTATGACAACTCTCCTGGTAGGTGCAGCTAGTTGGTGACCTTTTTTTTATTATTCATTTTCTCTTGATTGTCAGCTTTATGTATGCAAATTATTTTGAAGCAAACTACTCAAACAACTATAGCCTAAAAGCTGCTGAGATGCAGATGCTGCTTTCTTAATGTACATTATCATCATCCTCATGGACGTCCTCTCGGGCATTGCCACTGTGGCGTGCTCTCAGTATCATCTCAGCGCAGCACTTTGCCTGGTTTGGCACTTCACATTACAGTAGACCCGTATTGTACTCCTCAAAGCATCTCTGCTCAGCGCAACGCTGCTATAAATGGCACCGATTGGCCCACAGTTCAGCTCAGGTTGGAGCCCATTCTGTACCACACAAAGAGGCCTGATTATATCTCGCTGGAATCGATGCTCTGTCGTCACAGCGGAGAGGTGTACTGTATGACACATTATGCAATTGCAAAGCACACTCAGCTTAGCGAAGCGAAGAGATTTTGCTGCTGAAGGAGTTAAGTGTCTGCTGAAAGACCGCATTCAATGCTATATGAAAAGACATTTGGGAAAAAAGAAGATGCACAAATGCAAAGAGAAGTGAAGAGAGAAATAGTAGGGGGGCATGAAAAAAACAGGGAGCCAGAAAGAAGGGATCTGGCAGTTGACAGTATATTTAATTGATAGCAGTGAGGGCGGACACGTCAGCGCTGTAAACGTGATGAATGGAGAGAGGAGACAGAGCAGGGGAAAGAGAAGGGATGCTGGTGGGGAGACGGTTTGACCTTTGCTTGACAAATCACTACAAACTTACTTTCATATTTTGATCCAATTCTTAGACATCGTTTTCATCTTGGACTTTAAACTGTCCATTCGACTCCACAGCTGCTGCACATGTTTAAGACTTTACGGTTCATTTCCAGGTCAATACAACAGAAACGACTGACAATTCATCAAATCTAACACCACAGACACACTAGTCTGACAAGGAATGACAAACCAAAAGCTAACTTTCTGCTCAAAAACCGTGTTTATTTTGGATGCAGATAAATTTGCTACCTTCCTACAGGGTCAAGTCTTTATTCTACTTGTTTGCTTGTATAAGGTGGAGAGTTAGATTCACTGCATTGCACTTTTTAGAGCTGGCCTCCTTACAGCAGAGCGTGTTTCCAGGACACTTTATCCCATCACTGTATTCACCGCTCGTGAAAATACCTTCTTGGGAATTGTCGATCAGGCTGATTACAGTTGGGGGGGGAAAGTGCAGTCTTTGTAACCGCAGCCAGTGACTCACAGCTTTCACTATAGCGCCGTACAGCACGGCAACCAAATGAGCTCAAAACCCGGTTACAAGAATTATTATTTATTTATTTATTTTTTTTTTTTTTTCAGAAAAAGCTAATTATTTGAACATCTAATTTCCAGTTTATTTGGTTGTTCTGTGTGAAGCAGAAAAAATTAAAACACTGATTGTAAAAGCTCTTAGTGTAACAACACGGTTTCATTAATAACTTACAGGGAATTACTAAAGTGCTGTATAAGGTACGTACATAATGAATCACCAGCTAGTCATGTGTCATAAGCAGCAAGTCTGGTATTTCTTTTTTCTTCCATATGCACAAGGTGCAGTATATCTCACTGATATTATTTATTCAGTGTAACTTCAAAGAACTAATTAAATATATATAGAGAGAGAGATAAATATACAGTCTGCAACTGATAATTTAATTACCAAGCTATGTTATTTGCCACTCATGCACATCAAAATGGCACATACATGTAAACACTGACACACAACACAAAGAGACACGCAGAAAAGTAAAAAGTCTGTTAGTTAAAGTTGCACAAACACATATCGTGGCGTTGGGAAGACTGCTAAGTTGAGATTTTTTCACAGTTAAATCAACAAAATATATCCTTAAGTGCAGTTTTTCTCTCAGTATTTCCCCTTTGTTTACATTCTTCTCAGTAAATCTGTGTTTTGCTTCATGTGTATACATGCCATATTATGCAATTACTCCGTCAAGGAGTTATGTGACGATCGCATACGTTTGTCTGTCTGTCTGCCTGTTTGCAACATTACTCAAAAACAGACTGACGGATTTGAATGAAATTTTCATGGAAGGTCAGAAATGACACAAGGACCAAGTGATTACATTTTGGCAGTGATGCAGCTTATAGTCTGGATCCACGGATTTGTTCAAGATTTCTGTATCACTGCAAGATAGCAGCACTGTAACTATGACAACAAGTGAACACTACGTCAGCTGCCTGCTGACGATCACATGATTGCGATCTCACTACAAATGGCGAAGTAATGCGCTCTCTGAGTGCTTTTCTAGTTGTCTGATACTTTTTTGTTGTTTGAAATGGCAAAGTTTTCATGAGCATAATGCCATTATAATTTACTATAACACACCAATCAGTCACAACATTAAAACTAAAATGAGCTCGGGTTGTTCTGCAGGGTCTCGTAACAGGACGTTAGCAGTGGTTCCTTTGGGTTTTGTAAATTGTGGGGCTTCAACTCAATTGGATCAAACAATGTCCTGGGTTATTTGTCGCTAACTGAGCTGTTCCTGAGCGTTATGTGGTGTTGCACTGTTCTGATGGGGGAGGTTGCTGCCATCTTGGTTGCCATAGGGGGCTGTGCTTGGTCTGCAATAATGTTTAGGTGAGTGCTACAGGTCAAGGTAACATCTTTATGAATGCTAGGAACTGAGGCTGCCCGGCAGATCCTTGCATTGTAATGTAATGTAATGTTATTCACTTAAAACTGCTCAATGTGCCAGATTTCTGAGTGTGTGGGTATATATAGGACTTTTTTGTCTAGTCTAGCAAAGTCCAGCCCATTTTAATACAGAAATTAACAAACTTCCTGTCTGATGTTCTCATGGTGTCGCCTGCTTAAACCTTCCTCTCATTGCTAATTGACATCACATCTCCTCTTCCTCCCCACTTAAGGGTGCTGTTGATCAGGTTAAGCAACAAAAAAACATCCCCCAGCTTATTATTTGCTCATCATTCTTAGCATTCAGCACTTTATCACATTGTTTGGTCTCCTTTTAATAAGGAACTTGCTATCTTATTGGGCTCAGCAGGCTACATTAACTGTCCCGCATACCTCCATATCCATCATTCCCACCATCAGTCTTTCATCCATAAGCCTCCCTCCTCTTCTTATATTGTTCACTTGTTTCTCTTGTCTTTCTTCTGCTGTCATTTCACTCTGACACCATTTTTTCTACATAATCGCCCTGCATCTCTGTCTGCTTCCTCCATTCATGCCCTCCTATCTATTTCTTTCTCCTCTTTTTAACCTCCATCAGTCCTCACCCTCGCCTTTTAATCGTGCCCTTGTCTCATTCTCACTCCCGCAGCTCTAAATTGACGAAAGTGTTCGCATTGTTATTCCTCAGACTCGACAACATTCATACAGACACACACACACACACACACACCATCCTGCCGTTGCCTTCACACCCCTGCTGACATCATGGCCAGCAGTGTTTTTCTCAGTGAATCCATTAGCACCAGCAGCAGCACCGCCGCCGCCACACACAAACATGCACCACCAGACGTGAGCAATAAACACGGGATACGAGCAGACGTTTAAACAGACATCAACAAACACGGAAGCACAGACAGCATCAATATTTCACAGTGTCCAAACACTCCCCTGCAGCTAGGGTAGACCTTTGAGTCTCGCACATATAGGAGCAACATACAACTAAATTACTAGAGCATGCAACATGGAACTAGTATTTAAAAAGCAGCCCCTATTTGATCCTTTGTTCCATTAGTTTAAGTAGAATTTCTAGTTTAAGGTTGCACTGTAGGCAGCCGGCCCTTTATTGACACAATGGATGTGCACCAGTTCCATAGTCACCGTTAAAGAGAACATTCATTAAATAGGTAAAAATAAAAAAAAGCAAAGTTCAAGAAATCTCACAACAGTGTTCCAATAACTGCATGATCCTTATGTGTTATCTTTATGTTATCTACAAGTGGAACTTTTAACAAGTATATGTTCATAAGCAGCTACTCTTTAACTAATGTATGCAAAGACTTTTCTCCAAATATTCCACAAATAACAAAAACAAACAACATTTTAACGTTATTGCGTGATTGTGTTCAATCACAATCACATCTCCTTCACTTCCTCTCTTTCTTTTACTTTAAGCCATTTAGCACACAAGTTAAGAATTTGGCTCAATTTTAAAAACACTATCCCAGTAGTCTCAGTTCATACAGTTGGTAAACTGTTTTCTGGCTGGTTCTAAAAGAATCACTCCCTCAGAAACAGCATAATGCGAACATGCAACCTGCAATGTCTGCAAAATAGAATTGCAAGCCTAAAAAGCAAAAAAGAAGCGGCAATCTGACTTCCATATCCATTTTATCTAATGTGAATTGTTATTTTCTCTACTTGTTCTAATTTAGATTATATGTTTTGATACAGATCTGCTAAGAAATGAAGATAACCGAGAGCTACAGGTCTGCATTAAACACTAAACTTACCGAGACTGGGCTACAAAAAATTACAAGCCAAACCTTGACAAGGCCCATAGTCTAGATTTTAATCATGTTTCCAAGCAAATCTAAAGTATGGGGATATATATTGTCTCCTGTTTCTTAACCAGAACTGCCTGTCCTCATTGCCTGGAAACATTCCCCAGGCTTCGCGTCTTTTAGAGCCGAGTGCTGAGTCGGGTCCCAAGACAGTGTTTGACCATCATTGTTCCAGCCTGTGATGATTAGCCATTAGGCTCCTGTGCCGTGACATGCCATTGAGGCCCCGCTTCCCCTGCTCTAATTTTAACAAGGGATGAAAACGAAGAGAAAGATGAGAAAAAGAAGGAGGAAAAAAAAAGGGCGGATTAGCGAGGAGAGGAAGCACTTTCCCTCCCCGTCTCTCTCAGGTCCCCAACTAACACTTGTCCAAACATAAAGAGTTTAATTCTCCACTGTGCCCTTCCTTAATATCTCACACTTCAAAAATGTTCACGTCCTCTCAGTGTGTATGTGTGTGTATATACATCCCATGCCAGTTCCTTTTACTTTCTCTCTTTCCCTCTGTCTCTGTGGGGTTAGAGGACTGAGCGGGCTCTCAGAGAGCTGTTGATTTAGCATTAAGTGTGTTAATGCAGGAGGCCAGGAGGGGAGGAGTGCTGACTCCAATACACTTTAAATCCACCACATGCCAATAGATAGGATGACACCTGGACCTCTAGCTGGGACGCTCTGATGAATAAATTAAGCGGCCCTCATCTCTACATCGATCTAAATAAACCTGCAGTGTGTTTGTGTGTGCGTGAGCTAAAATGTGTAGTGCGGAGCGGTGAAGTGTGGGCTGAATGTAAATGTGAGAAGAAGCTGGAAATATTTGCATTAGAGGAAAAGGTGTGGAATTTAGGTATGTGTACAGTGTGAAGATTTGTGCATGTGTCCTCTGTGGCTATTCCATTTTCTTTTGGTTCCATACATTGATCGTCAGGTTAGAGAGGCTCAATAGCAGTATGGCAGCTGTGATAGCATCTTTAAGGCTATTAGCCTTGGGCGTAGAAGGGCATATCCATAGACTGCATGCACAATAATGAGGCAAGGGACTTATTTTTATGTACATTTTCCACCTCCAGATTTTGCAAACATGAGTGCATATTTGCTTTCATCATTTTGAGGTGATACGTAATTGTGTGACAATGGAGCATGCAGCCTAAAACTGGACCTAAAATGAGGCTTAACTGACACTGAAAAGTCAGAAAGTGCAAACTAATGAAACGGGACCACCTCAACAAATCACAATTCACAAATTACCTGCAAAAGACATGAAAAAATACACCACATTCCAAAACTGCAACTTACCAAAAGTATCCAGAAGTACAAGGTGTCAAATGCTCCAAAACATGGCAAAGGTAAGAGAAGACTAAACCCTATCATCGCAGAATAAAATTCACAATTGAAGAGTCACAAACTGGGCCAAGAAATGCCTGTAGAGAGATTTTTTTTAACGGTTTTATGGACAGATGAGAGGAGAGTGACTCCTGATGGAGCAGATGGACAGGCCTGTGGCTGTCACTAATGGACACAGGGCTCCACTTAGAGTCAAAGGTCCTGCTCAAGAAAGAGGAGCCACTTGGACCTTATTGGGGGGGTTTAAGATGGACTCAAACTTATTGCCAGTTGCTAGAAGACATTTTTTTCAAGCAGTGGCATGGAGGGAAGCTTGCAGCATTCAAGACAGTCATATTTATTATGTAGGACAAGGCTCCATCACATGCATCCAAAGTCTCCACTGATTGGCTTCAAATCTACCACCAATCAACCTCCACAGTTAGTGTTTGTAGTTCAGGCTTTCTGTAATAATTCTCTTTCTTCAAGTCCAAACTGAAACAACCCTGATGACACCATTAGAGTATTTATCTGACCATGAAGAGCTCCCTGCAGAGCCTCAGAAGATATTATACAACCTCTTCCACAGGAGGGGGTAGCACTCATTGGATTGAATTTATACTCATTGTGACAAGTAAACTAATTATAATGTGTAAGTGAATGAAATGCTTTTTAAACTCTCTGAAACCCAAGTTTCTGGATGTTTTTTGCATCTGTCGCATTTTTACTCACTGTGGTCTTATTTTTTTATTGCAATATAAAGGCCTGTGCCTCTATAGAAACAGTACAAGCATGACTAGAAGGAGAAGGAACTGAAAAATGTTTTTTGTGCAGCGCAACAAGGTTATAATGCCAAAAATTATAGAAAAATATGTCTTCAACAAAAATTGAATAAGCAGGAATGAACATGTACAGTATTTTTTCTACTGCTCACAGGTGTAGAAATACTAGATAAAAATGTGGCTCTAAATAATCGGCCTTGCCACAACTTTTTTGTTTGCTTTTTTTATTTGTTTATAAAATCTGTTTATTGCAAAATTTTGCAAATTGCATTTTTTTTTTTTTTTATAAAAGTGATACATGTAAAATAAACTAAACTATCTTGATTTTAAACTGAGATTTGGTGAATTTTCCCAAGGAAACCAAGTCAAACAAGTTAGGTTCAAGGGCTGTCTGTTTTTTATGGTTTCTGCCTCTGATAAATGGTGTATTTTTTGCTTTTCAAACATGCTGGCAAGTCTGAGACTTCAGAGGGTTGAAAACTCTTAAGCACAAAACATAGCAAGCCCAGAATGACAGAAGTCATCAGTTGAGAACCCAAATGCAAACAGATTGCAGATGCAGCTACCTTGGTCAAACAAAAACCACCAAAGCCAACAAGGTTACTGAAGTAGACGCGCTGACTTGGACTCTACTTTGCAGAATACAAACAAAGGTGGATGACTAAGTGATGATCACAAAAAGCTTTATATTGTATTGTATTTTTTTTTTATATATATATATATATATATATATATATATATATATATATATATATATATATATATATATATATATATATATATATATATATATATATATATATATATATATATATATAAAAACCACTGTGTTGCCCACCAGTGTGGGCAGAAGTACCTTGGACAGCTCCACAGTCTCTGAGCAGCAAAAAAGTTTACAGTCTTCAAACTTTGCTGACACCCACAAGATCAGGACCACGGACAGTTCTGCAGAGTCTGCCTGTATGTACTCTAAAAGTTCTCTGGAGGGAAGTGTTTTCTCCTTTCTGTATTCCCATTTCACTATTTCTTGAAGCTTTAGATCATCAAGTTTACTTGCATTAAGTCAAGGGACTCTCCCAGATTATATAAATATGTTTTGTGTTATTGCTATAAGCTAATTATTGCAATTCTGTTTCTGAGGAATCATGTATTTTATTTTTTTTTTCATTTCATTTCATTTCTTTATTTATTTGGATGGGACAGTGCGTATTAATGAACATACAATCTCATAATAGTTTACTCAAGGTTGTTGTAAATAAGCCAGATTTAGCACAAGGCTAATTTCCATCCGTTGTCCCAAACATAAAAGAAAAACACATAGGGTTACAGTTGTATAAAAAAACAATATAGTTAAAACAAAGACAATGATGATGAATTAATTCTGGCTGGGTTAAAATTACCCTAAAGTGCTATTATTTTAGTAAAGTGCTTTCTAGGCAGATCCTGGCACAAAGTGCTAAGAGTTAAAGTGCCTGTTTTTAAAGTGCCTGATTTTATCAATGTTCACAAGTTTGATTGTTAATCAGTCATGCCTTATACTATCTCTCAAAACTGACAAAGGTAGAGCTTTCTCTGATGGCTATAGGTAGGCTATAGGTGCAACCTTTAATAGTTTTCTGTCAGCTTCTCATGACGGCTTTAAATGCTACAATACTTCTGAGAGTTGTGTGCTGCTGCTATAAAGTACATGTGTGAATAGGGGCAGTAATGAATTCAAAATGCTACACTGTTGATTCCATGTGTGAAAGGCACAGCTCTATAGATGTAGATAGATTGTAAAATAAGTTTTTTCTTCTTTTTCCCCCCCAACAGCTTCTGCTTGCCTTAAGCAGTGCATGTAAACAGATTTTAAAGCCAGTGATGGGATCTTTTTTGGCAAGTAGTTCACAGGCTTTTCAGCAAAGACAGATATTTTCTAAAGCAGATGCTACTCTTTTGTACTGATGATACAACCAGGTGAGTTTCGGGCCCATTAAAACTGTAAGTGTATTCCATCTCTGACTCACATAACATTACCTAGGAGGAAAAATGTGTCATGAGGCAACTGGAAAGTCTAACAATGAAAAAGGGCTGTGCAGAATAAATGTGTAGATTTTACTACACATTCACAAAAAAATCTGTTTTGTTTTTCTTCACCCAAAGAAAAAATATGAAGTTAGATCTTTTTGTTGTTGTACATGTAAACATCACCCCTGGCCATACATCAACAGCTCTTGTGAACTCTTGCAGAACTGTGTGGCAGATGTTAAAGCTATGACCTCTGAACTGAAGGTGAAAGGGGAGCTTTGGAAGATAACGTGTTCGAAAATGTCATCTGTCACCTCGGCTCCCCTGTGGCTGTCTCAAAGAGCAGTGGTGTGTTGGCCCGAAAAGCACAGTGGTCCAGCAGTTTTAGACGGACACCTCTACTTCTCTGCATTTTTACACAACAAAGATCGGACTCATGTGAATCATACTATTCAGTGCATTTAGCTCACTTTTCATCTCCACACAATGAGCCCCTAAAAATAGAAGCCACCACCGAAATGGCACGAGAACTGTCTGAGTTTCACAATCACTGATTCAATACAGGAGAAAGTAAAGAGAAAAACAATCATACAAAAACGGACTGGTACATAAAAAGGAGAAAACGTAGTAACACACAATTTATCATGCTGTCAGTGTCCCACAAGATCTTTTTACCTCTTTCTTGTATTCTCTCATTGGATCTTTCTGTTTTTTTTTTCCTGAACCTTCCTGTGTCAGAATGTGAACTCTGACTTCATGTTGTTTACATAAAACACACACACACACACACACACACACACACACACACACACACACACACACACACACACACACACACACACACACACACACACACACACACACACACACTGTGCATGTGTGTCTGGGGAAAACAAATCATGTGATTCGCTACCATGAAGGTGAAAGACATCCTAATAATCAAGCAGTCATTGTTAATGCATTGTGTATGAAATAAAAAGACTCAAGAGGAAACTGAAAGTGTTCCTCTTCCTCCAGATTGGGTTTATTGTTGTAAAAGTCACCCATTCTGTGTGCGTGTTTGCGATGACGTAACACAACCTACATCATCTTCCTTCCTATGTGTGACTGTATTTGTGTGAATGTGTGTATTTTCCAGCCTCCAAGAGATATTATTCACTTTGAGTCACCATGATGAGTCAAACGGATGTGCTGTACTTGAGTGTGTGTGTGTGTGTGTGTGTGTGTGTGTGTGTGTGTGTGTGTGTGAGTGAGTGAGTGAGTGAGTGAGTGAGTGAGTGTATGATTTGCTTTTTGTGTGTGACAAAAACCTACAGTGTTAAACTGGTCCAGTCAGTCATTTTGTGTTTACAGTAAGTGTGTGTCTGCATGTGTGTGTGTGTGTGTGTGTGTGTGTGTGTGTGTGTGTGTGTGTGTGTGTGTGTCCTGAGGTGAGTCCACAGGCTGCCACTGACCTGCTTTGCAAGTTGACTAAATAACGACACATCTCAGGAAGTGCTTGTTCAGGTTCCACACAAAAAAAAATACAGTTTACTTAAACTTTCTCTTCCTGTGCTCTTATTTCTTCCCTATCATTGTGTATTTTTCCATTCCTCTATCATGTATCTTTTACATATATTATGCCTAAGAATCTACACCCATATCTGCAGCTCTACCTCTCAGCTCATTGTTTTAGTTTGCATCCTGCTCTCACCAACTATCTCTGTAAAAAATCAGCAGCTGCTCACCAAAAAAAAAAAAAACAAAACATTAATTATACACCACTTACCAGGACCTGGTGCAAAAAATAACAAGGATAAAACCAGATGACCATAGTAGAACTAATACAAGATGTTTGTCCCTGTTTTGTTCTCTGCTTGATGGAATAATGTTAAGTAAGGATGCATGGTGAAATCGGCATCATCATCAATATCAGCCAATGACACCTTTAAAGCAAAATATAGGCCCAACAGACAAAAAGCTTACATTTTGGTTTGAAAATATTGCATAAAAATATACATGCCATGTTTTTTATATTGCTATTTTGATCAGTTAATGCGTACATTTGAAAAGTACTGTGTCTACACTTGCCAGTGAACTGTCACAATACAATCAAGCATAATAATATGTTAATTCCGCTACAGGAAAGACCTGCAGTTCCCTGGAAAAATATGTGCATATGTCAAGATCAGGGTGAGGAAAAAAGGTTTGGAAAATATGTGAAAAAAGTTCAATATTTTGGATGCCTAATATGCCATTTTCTCTCGAGAACTAAGTTTGAAAGGCTTTATAGCATTTCTTTTTTTTCCATCATACAAGGAGCTTTGAGCCTCTTCTGCTCTTTGGTGTTTGCACTTCCAGAAAGTTGGAGGATTCAAAACAGGTCCAGCAAAACAAGATCAAAGTAGTGGAAGCTAAAACATTCTGACTTTTGATCTGTAGGAGTAGGACTGGGGTAAACCCAAAAACACTAAATCCTCTATTTCCCATAATGCAATGTCTTTATTCAACCCTTACTGCATCCTACATGACCCACTTAATCACACTTTAACCTCCAAGATATAATGCTTCCTGTAAAACATGTTAAGTTTTCTGCCCAATCCTCGATAACCATCGCTGAGCAGTAGTTAAGTGTAATTACTCAAGCACAGTTTTGAGTTTCTTGTACTCTACTGGAGCATTTCCATTTGCTGTATACTTAATACTTCTACTCCACTGTGTTTATTTGATAACTTTAGTGACTAAATATTTTGTAGATTTAGTTTAAAAATACAAAATATGATTAAGATATAGATTAAGATAAAACTTTAATGATTTTATAGAGTTTATTAGGGTAAAAAAAGTTAAATCACTTTTACTAATTCCAACATTATAATGACAAACAAACACATTAATTAAGTATAGTCAAATGATATGATACATTATTCAGAAAAAAAAGCTGTTCTCTTTTATCTTTTAAGCATATTTTGATGCCAATACTTAAGTACTTTTACTTAAGTACATATTTAAATACATGACTTTTGCTTCTATTAGATTATTTCTGCACTGTGGTAGTCATTTAAGTACTTTTTACTTCAAATCTGGGCACTTTTTTTCCAATTCTGGAAATTAAAGTGATGACATTATCAAAGCTTTTATTTTCACAGGCTGAGTAGCTCACTTAAAGTCAAGTAAAATCAGTGAAGGTTTATTTAGGTCGAAATGTGATATTCAAATATAAAATGTCTTGTGTGTTGATTACTTGCTGCTGATTATGATGCAGGTTGTTTGTTTTTTTTTTGTTGTTGTTTTTTTTTGTCATATCGATACGCCCAAGACGTCTGCAGCACTCATGCCTTGTTCAGGGCATTTTTTTTAAGACAAAAAGGAAAATAGTCTGCAGAAAACATTTGCACTTATTTGTCTTTCTGCTGGCAAACTTAGCTTCTTGCTATGCAGGAGGCTACTTTAATCTCCGCCAGACAAAAACAGAGCATCGCATCTCCCTCTAGCCGATTTTTGCTTTCATGTCTGCCACCTTGTGTGTGCTACCCATTTTGTTAACTGTCCTTTTCTCAACTTGTCTGGCTACATCCGTCTCTCCCTCTCTCTTTCTCTACCCGGGTGACAAAACTGGTCGCAGTAACCAGGGGAAACGCTGTGTGACGTCACGCTCACCCTCACACAGGCTTAGTCAGAGAAAGCAGCATCCTAAAGCCTCACATGCACACACACTGAAAAAAGAGTGAGAGATTAGGAACCCCAAGTATTCACAAGAAGGTTTTTTTTCCTTCCATTTGCCCATTCACACGCTCACACATTCACACGCCCCTTCAAGTAATTGTATGGAGAACGACGACTCAGCAGAACGGTGTAAGCCGGCATGCGGGGTTATGTGGAGGCTGACGCACACACGAGCGAACGCACTCGCAGGGCAGCACTGCGGCTTCTTTTACCATCTTACTCACTTTCCCCTGACTAACTCCCTGTTTCCACTGCTGCACGGCCTCTCACACTGGCAAGAAAGAGGTGCGGTCATCCCTCCGTCTTCTCTCTTGTGATTTGAGGAAAGAAGCGGATGAAAACATTTTGAAGAAAAGATGATGTCGGTGGAGGAAGGATGACCCAGTTCCACTCAAAGTAGAGGACTGCTTTTATTTCTGAGCTTTACAACTGTTATTAGAGCTGATGTATTCACGTGGATCTGTTGTGTTTTTTCCTTTTCACACCATCTTTTTGCGCCCAAGTGAGCACGTTTGCTAGACATGTTTGATCTCCTGAAATCTGGAGCCACTCTGAATGTGCAACAGAAATAGGCCGACCTTAGCAACAACAAAAAGAAGCTACACGGCGCAACAATCTGACCAGTGAAAAGTCCCCAATTAAAACTAATATGCTGGCTCATTAGGCTACATCTTATCTCCAACAGCGTGGAAGGACACCCTGTGCAGAAGATTCGGATGATTGATGTTGCTGTGCTTTTTGGAGAGCATGACATGGAAATGAAGCATGAGTACTTAGAATGGATGCTGCCTTGCTTTTAATGGTGCATTAAGATAAACAGTGAAAGAACAGGACAAGATGCAACAGTTAACTCTGAACCTCAACATCCGCCAGCTGGTTTGGCAAATGTTGCAGCAAAGCAGAAAGAATCTTCGGATTTTAAAGCATCCAACGATCGATGAACAACTCATCTTTGTAATGTTGGAAAACAATCCAATCTATGCTTAAAACCATGATATTTTATCAGAATCACTCCATTCTACCAAGAATAAACTCTTTACACAAACCTGATTCTGTAAATTAAACAAAAATTCTGCACTCCTCAGCACAACCAGGAAAAAACTGAATGTTTTCTGAGATGAACTGGGCTGAACTGCAGGCAGTGTTTACAAAGAGCAAAGAGGAGACAAACTATAAAGTAATATGTAGTCAAATACCTGTAGTATGTGAAGTCTATCGTATGTAAAGTCACCACTTTTCCTGGAGTTTTACCATCTGGGGTACTTAGAGAAATGTTTTACATATTGATTCCAGTTTGTTTCAATCTTTGTGAAGTAAGGACCCAAAGACCTTCAACTTTTGTTTGTTCTTTCCATCTAACTGATGACATTGAAGCTTTGTTCTACTGCTCAAAAGATATTTTTGAGTTCTTTCTACTTCTAGACATGGATGTGGACTTAATACTGCAATGAAGAAAAGAGCGAAATGTGGCAGAACTAAGAAACACCTAGAAATTGTCTTTAGGTTCAACGAGTTAAAGGGAAATCTACATCATACAGAGCTTTTACCATCAGTGGCTAAAGGACCAAAACTGCATTGAGTGGCAAGACAACAAGGATCTGACACTATATCAATTAAATGCAAATGTGCTACAACCTAACCGTAACCCTAACACAGCAGTACCTCACATAAAACCCTGCTGAGTTTATTAATTGACAAGAGAAAATGAATATACTGCAGAACCAACATCTGATCAGTGCCAAATGTGTAATTACACTTGCAGTTTTTGTTTGTCTGTAAGGCTAAATACTTACATTTGGATCCTAGAGTGACATTCTTGTCAATGTCATATATGACATTTGCTGATGTTGTCTAAGTGGTTACAAGTTTTAGGCAATGACACAAGCAGCAATGCAAGTTTGTAGAGTTTGAAATGTGAAATCATCGGTTAGCAGATTTATCTATTTGAAGCAGCAGAACAGGTTTAATCAGCCAACCACAATCCAGCGCTTTGATGCCTGTTAGTCTTCATTTAATATTCTCATAATGACCCATTTTTGTTCCTACCACACAATGCATCAGGAAGCACGGTCTGAAAAGAGCTATTTAAAGGGCAATTACAACCAATGGCTGAAGAAGAGCCACAAAGAGACGTCACTGGAAATGGTTAAAGGCCTGGAGTAATCACCACTTGAAATGGGTTCAAGTCCCAAAACAATCTCTTTAAAATTGAGACAGACTGGTGATTTATTAAGATGAATGCAGGCCACAAATGGATGCACACGTAGACACACAGCAAAATCACAAATACACTAGAGATGAAGGGGTGGGAGAGATAACGAGAAAAGGGTAAGAGGGTTAATGACTGTCTCCAACACAAGGCCGGCTGGATTGCTCGTTTGTGCATGTGCAAACACACACACACACACACACACACACACACACACACACACACACACACACACACACATAAGAATTCACAGGTCAACCTGATGAAATTACACATGATGGATTGATGAGCCACCTGACACTACACCTCTTGTCGTCTCGCCGCCTCTTTGTGTCATACATACCTGCATGTCACAAAGTGAGTGAGACGCAGGGAGGCAGCGACAGAGAGGCTAAAGAAAGGACCGGGGAGATTGAGGTGAAAGGAAGGAAAAAAGACAAGAGAGGGAGAAAAACGTAGAGAGAGTGATAGTGTGTGAGGCACCGGGGCAGCTCTTTGTCTTCCTAATGGAGCCATTACCTAAGGGGTTCCAACCCCTGAGGGTCAAGCTCACACAACTGCACATGCGCACACACACTCAAAGAGGACAATATAGATTACAGTATGAGTAGCGCTGCCAAGAGCTGAAGGACAGGCTACAACACTGTGTAATTAGTATTTTATAAGCAGGGTTTTTTACTTGCTGAGGTCGCTGCCACTCGCTGCAGTTCTCCCTCCGGGCATCGCTACTCCACCTCCATCACCTTTACTCTTTCGCCTTTTTCACTTAATCTTTTACACCACAATTTGGGAAAGAGGTTCAATAGAATTAAGCTGTAAAAGATTAGAAACCTTGATGAGTCATTGCAAATAAAAGGAAAGTTTATTCACTCAGATCTCTACCTGTTGCACTGGCTCCAGTATCTATTTTCCCTTTGCCTTTGCATTTATGCTCTACCAAAATTACTCCCACAAATCACCTCTTCTTCCTCCTCTATCTTTTTTTCAGCCCATCTCCACTTCTCCCTTTTACATCCCCTCTCATTGCATTTCCCTAATTTAAAGTGAAAGTGACCTTTTTTGTGTGAAAAGGCGCTGTCAGACACCGCAAGTATTTATATAAGCGCAACACACGGAGTAATGATACCCTGAAACGACGTCTGGGAGACAGAATTCACTCTTTACAAAGTACACCCTCATTATTATGCCACATGCTGTGTGTGTATTGGTGTTTGTGTGTGTGTGTGTGTGTGTGTGTGTGTGTGATTTTGTCCACTACTACAGGACATGAAATGCAATTACATCTGTCCTTGGGAACATTTCAATCGCTCTCTGTCCGCTTGAGGCAAATTACCTATTCAGCAGTATCACACATAAATGACAAAACATGCATATCTGCTCTCCGGCGCAATAGCAATTTAATCTGAACATTATAATGTTCACAAAGGTGTAGGACAGAGCATTTAGCAATTTGAAAACCTGCACAGCCATTCGGTACAACTGTGACTGCAGAATCTTTAAGTCTGACTTTAAAGTCACATTTAAAGCACAAGGAAAACCACCCACATATGCAAAAATATGCAATTCAGCTAACTCGCATTGCTTCAGATGTCAAATATGAACAAAATACCCGCATCTGACGAAGATCCATCAGTAAGTGCCACACAGTCAAACACAGGGAAAGCAGCCTGTCTATGCATCTCCCTTATTGTCAGCACTCTGACAGAGCATAATTGAAGAAAATAAAAACCCCAGAGAAGAGGATCAATTACTCGGTGTACAAGACCGGAGCGATGTTTTCATATTAGAATGATAAAGTGTTGTACTGCAGAGGAGAACGAGAGGGGGAGAGCAACACAGAAAGGGGAAATGGATGGAGAGAGAAGAATCAGAAAGAGAGAGAGAGAGATGGGAGAGGGTTGGAGGAAGATGAAGTTTGAGGGTAGTTTACCAACCCTCAGTGGATGGAGGGCATGTGTGTGTCTTCGAAGAGTCTATCGCTTTGTCTGTCTGCGTATAAATGCGTCACAGGAGACTTTGGAGAGTGAACGGAGCTGAATTAAGTTGTAAATTGAAGGGTGTGATTGCGCCATGAAACTCAGTTATCATTCAGCTGCATCACTTCCAGCAGTCAGAGAAACTGTGAAGAAGCGACGACGGGCTTCTACTTCCACTGTGTCCACATGCTTTTAATATGAGAGAGAGGAAGAAGGAAGACACAAGTGGCCCAGGGAGAGTGGGAGCAGGAGAATGAAAGGAGTTTTCAGATGAAGAAAGGAGGAGTGCGAGAGGGGAGGAGGAGCCTCACAGCGTTTCAATAGTGACTTCAATAGCCTTTCCTCCCTTCCTCTGCCCCATCGCTGCCTCTCAATTAAATTCTAATCAATGGAAAAGCCTCATTATCATCCCCACTGCCTGCATTGCTGTGGAATTGATCTCTGTCCTCGTGGTACACCCAGACAATGCCAAATTATAAAGCTCAGATGAGGAGGACCGAGGTTAGCGGATGCAGGAGAAGTCGCCACATTCTGATGAGATGCCATACAAGCCAGACACGACTGAAATTAATCACAAAAGAAATGTCACAAGGCAGACAAATCCTATATTTGGAAACGGCAACAAGTGGGATTTCACTTGTGTAAACACAGACATTTTTACAAGCTAGTTTGACGCTGGTTAACAGAGACCTTGAGACAGTCGCTAAACAGAACTGTGGTGTCAGGTGTTGTTGATGCTGTGAAAATCTTCCGAAGGCAACAGAGGTGGCAAATCATACCTTGTTCTCATACTGATTTATACAGTCACCTGCAAAGCGTTGCAAAAACTTGTTGGAGATGTTTGATTTTCATATGATTTTATGTGGAGGACAAACATCCTTCTGTCCTTTAAACACATTTTTTTTCATTTTACCATCACAAAACTCAGTGAACATTTTATTAGCCACACCTTGCTAGTACCAGGTTGGACTCCTTTTGCCTTTAGAACTGCCTTAGATACAACTCCTTAGAAACTTTGGTCCATGTTGACCTGATGGCAACTCGCTGTTGCTGCAGATTCGTCAGCTGCACAACCATGATGCAAATCTCCCATTTGACTGCATTCCCAAGGTTCTCTGTTTTTATTGAGATCTGGTGACTGTAGAGGCCATGACAGTACAGTGACTACCACTGCTGTCTGGATATTTTCTCTTTTTCAGACCATTCTTTGTAAACCCTGGAGATGCTTGTGAGTGGAAATCCCATTAGATCAGCAGTTTCTGAAATACTCAGACCAACCTGTCTGGCACGAACAACCATTCAAAATCACTTAAATAACCTTTCTTCTCCATTCTGATGCTCAATTTGAAGTTCAGCAGGTCGTCTTGACCACGTCTATATGCCTAAATGCGTAGAGTTGCTGCCATGTGATTGGTTGATTAGATATTTGCATGAAAAAGCAGCTGAACAGGTATATCTAATAAGGTAGCATATATAAATATTGACTCACATCTTTAAAAAATGACTCATCTTTCATCACATGGTCATAAAACTGCTTTAACTACATGTTTTGGTCATTTATATTTAGGTTTATTATGAAAAATATAACTACATACATCAAAAAATCTACATAAATACGATCCAAATGAGTTCAGCGGTATGGTTTCATGGAGCACTTTGTTTTTCAAGCGGGCAGCACACTGAAAAAAAGCCAAACCGTCATGTCGGCACACAGGCAGATGCACACATATTCACGCATAAAGTACAATAGGTGTGAGGCAGAGTTAAAGGAGAAAGATACGGGTGCTTTGAGACAGAGGACAGAGGTGTCCGAGGGGAGGCGTGTTTAGAAAGCACCTGCTGAAGACCCCTGAGGAGCAGACAGATGATTCACCACAGGGATGGCAACGCCTGGCAGACCACACACACACACACACACACACACACACACACACACACACACACACACACACACACACACACACACACACACACACACACACACACACACACACACACACACACACACACACACACACACTCATCTACACATACACACAGCATTTGAGAGAATATGTGACTACAAGCTGAGTAGGAACCTTGAAAACAATTTACCCCCTCCTTCAACACGCCCATCCACACACAAACTCTTTTCTCCCTGTGCGTGTCTTCAAAGACAAAGTGACTGTAAAGTGCTGTAGCAAGCAGAAATAGGAAAAGAAAGCACACAGCGGGGAGAGAATGAAGAGAGAGAGATGTCATTCCATCATAAATGGACTTGAATCAGATAGTACAGAGCTGGTGAGGAGGAGAAAGCAGAGGAGGGGGGAGACTGTGGTCCCATTCAGACAGTTTTTCACCACAGTCATCACAAAACTTGCTCAGTAATTCAGGACTATTAACATGCATGGATATAATTGTGCTGTATGTGTGCAAAGGAATCCAGTAAATATTATGTACACATCTTTTCTTATGATTTCTGCTCACTTAAACATGACCAGGAGCTGAAAAAAAACACTTCAAAATGCAGTCTAAACCCTTACACATGATAATTTTGTGTCGTTTTTAATCATACTCTCTGCCTTTAATATTTAAAAGTGGAGTTTGTTTTTGGTGCTGAGTGCTCAAAGTTACCAGACCCCTTCTGGAAATCATTACCAGCAGTGTGGGAAGAGAACTATTACACTAACCCTTAAATCATTAAATTCTCATTTGCAGCGTTTCCCTGTTTATGAGATAAAGAGGTTACAGAGAAAATAGTTCCTGCTGTTGTGATATATATATATAGATATATATATATATATAGATATATATATATATATATATATATATATATATAGATATATATATATATATATATATATATATATAGATATAGATATATAGATATATATATATATATATATATATATATATATATATAGAGAGAGAGAGAGAGAGAGAGAGAGAGAGAGAGAGAGAGAGAGAGAGAGAGAGAGAGAGAGAGAGAGAGAGAGAGAGAGAGAGAGAGATAGAGATAGAGATAGAGATAGAGATAGAGATAGAGATAGAGATAGAGAGAGAGAGAGAGAGATAGAGATAGAGATAGAGATAGATAGATAGATAGATAGATATGGATTTTCCCTCCTCAGGTCTTTGAACCCACCATGTGTGCCTTTCGATTCTGTCAGAAAAGTTAACTAAACTGAGGTTTACATTGCGATGTTTCATCAAAACCACTTTATTCTACTCTCTCATTTGACAAATTAGGAATGATAAATGGAACATTTTTCATTCCTCTGCATGATGCAGCAACCATCACGTGACAGAAATTCAGGGACTTTTTGTCAGAACTAAGCTGAACTGCAGGCTGTGCTCTCACAAAGGTGATGGGAGACAAGGATGGAAGTACAAATGTAAAATGTTGTGAAATATCTATAATATGTAGACCCAGCTTTTTAAACATGTGCAGGCACTTGGAAAAATGTTGTTCATGTTAATTGCAGTTGTTTTTTTTTAAATATTCCTTGTTACTTATGGCACATTATAACTTTGTTTGACAGCACCAAACCATGTTGACTTCTCTCTATGGTCATGTTGTTTCCACAGAGGTGCAGAACTTTATATTCCAGTGAAAAATGAGGCCACAGTGAGTCAAAAAATGTGACAGAAGCAATAAACTCTCAAGAGAGTTGCTTTAGGGAACAAAGGGTTAAATGAAAACATCTGTTACAGTTTGAATTCTTTATCACTTTAATTCTTAAGTGCCAAGAATTAAAATGCAATGTACAGCTCAAAATGCTGTAGATGAAATATTAAAAGTGTCCGTGTTCTTTCTTACTTTCTTTATCTACCTTAGTTTTACGAACCAGTGAAGGTGTATCGATTACTGGAGGCAAATCTTGCAGTCAAAGAGAGGGAGAGTAGCAAAGTACACACAGATGAACTATTGAATTAGTAGCTGTTTTCACTGTTGGGCTATAGGATGCTGTTGAACACACACGCACGCATGCACACGCACACACGCACGCACACACACACACGCACACACACAAAACAGCCATGCATTGAGCAGAATGCTAAATGAATAGTTTCAGCTGGCCTTGCTCTGCAGTGACAGCACTGCAAAGCCATCATTTATGTATGTGCGTGTGTGTGTGTGTGTGTGTGTGTGTGTGTGTGTGTGTGTGTGGTGTGTGTGTGAGAGAGAAAGAGAGAGAGGGACAGAGAGAGAGAGTATATGTGTTTAGAGACAGTAATAAATTACAGTCAGTATACTGCAGGGAGACCATAGTTAAATAAGGGAGCTTTTAGTCTTCATCAATAACTAAGTGTGCTTAACATTGTGTGTGTGTGTGTGTGTGTGTGTGTGTGCGTGTGTCGGCCTCCATTCCTGGGTTTTCTGTTTTTGTTTTTTTTAAGAATCACTGTTCAGAAGTGACACTCGCACACACTTATTCAACGCCCAGTGTTAAAACAGTGTATCGATGTAAAAGAAGCTTTAAAAAGTGTGTTTAGTCATGAGGTGTATTGTGTTCAGTAAAATAATCTCCCATTTCTGCTCGTTGTGTGAGTGTGTGCGCTTGCATGTCTCTCTCTGTCTTTGTCACGGCATATTTCTCAGTGGGTGTGCACTAACAATGCCCTCTCTTCCTTGTCAAGGTTGAACTAAACTAACATCTCAAACACGCACACAGACACGCGTACACTCACACACAGTGGAAAATAATTAAATAAGAAAAGCTTCATCACGTTGCAGCCACACTCTCCAGCCAATGTGCAAACGCCATCCACTCAAAAACACTCAAACTCACCTCATCATGACTCCTCATCAATCCTCTGAAATGAGCTATTGAAAAGTCAGGGATTTCAATGAATTCAAACCCCCTTCATAACAAACCTCGGGCTCTATTCATTCAGGAGCTTCAGTATTCCACCACAGAAAGCCAGGGTCGGCTAGGCAGAGCGTGGGTTTACTGCAGTGGAAAGAATAAAGGATCACTTCTCCCAAGGACAGCTTAGCTGAGCTATCACAAAGAGGTGTTTTACCTGGAGATGACATTGAGAGGAAGTTCATTGTGAGGACAAGGAGTTGGTATAACAGGAAGGTATTTGTGTATGATGCACTGTGCAATAATATATCTCAGTAAACATAAAGAACTCCCTCTACTGGAGCACCTGAACCCCTAAATGTGATCCATGAAAGGCAGGGAAAGGAAGTGCTGCAAATTTTGAAATTTAAATGTTGAAAAAGCCTAAATTTTCAAAATATAGCTCACTACTGAAAGTCAGACACAAATTCTGGCCCTCAGCCCATCACCCAATGATGACCCCTTCTCCATTAATTATTTTTTTGGCAAAATAAACAGCACACTACTCGCAGCATTTTGTGAACGGAGGCACAGGACAACATTATGTACTACACAGTGGTCACAAGCAGGCAGGATGGTTAGGCAAATCACACCACATCACCCCTTCATAAAGGTTACACCGCTTCCAGCTGTTGTGGCTCTGCATAAAACGTGACAGCAACCCCTGCCCTGCATCTTTAAATAACAGTACAGTGAGGCTAATTCCCTTCTCTTGCCACAAATACTCTGGACTCCCCCATCTCTGGATCCCTGTCTTTGTTTCATCCCCCATGCTCTCTTTTTTCTCTCAGGTGTTTCGCCAGGTAAAAACCCCGTTTCCCTGTTCCCCTTAGGGAGCGCTGACCTAACTGTTGGTGCTCCCCGGAGCCCCAGCTAACTCTGCAGAGCCATTTGTCAATGTTGACCCTGAAACACTCCCTCTTTCCATCCCCATCCATGCGTCTCCCCCCACACCAATTCTCTCTTCTTCTGGTACTTCAGCTATTTTTAAATCTTCCCCACACTTCTCGCTGTACGTCTGTTCTCCCAAAAAGACTACAGAGGCTCCAAAGGCTGGATAAGATGGACAGAAAGGGGGAGGATAAGGGAATCGGACAGAGAAGAGGACAGAGAGGGAGAGGAGGAAGATGAAAAAGGATAATAGCAGAGCTAATGGAAAGAGGAACACAACACAAGAATGATTAGCAGCAGATGCTAAAATAAAGGTATATTTTAAAAATGTCAGCTCATCTTTCATCTGTATCATAATAACAATAACTCAAATGTGTCATGTGCCAGTTGTCTCTTATAGTGAAGAATCTGCAAATACGCTGAAGCTCCACTCAGCTTTTTGGAGCTTTTTAGCATCTTTCAATTCATTATTTTAGTTTTGAAGCCCAGAAAACTTTTTTGTTGGGGGTTTAAACTCTCAACAACTGAATTTGCAGCTGCAGTGTGCAAATGTACTCAGTTAACCCACTGAAAATCCTGAAATCTGCCAGCAGGTTTTAAATGGTGTTGTCATTCAAAAATAAATAAATCACAGAAATTACAGCATCCAGAGACAGAAATTGTAAAAACTGCAAAATTTGTTGGATTCTAAACTTCAGAAAGTACTTTAACTATTCACACATGACGTGCAGTTTGGTTGGGAAAATTCACAACATCTAAGTTTAACAATTGGATATTTAATCAGAATCACTTCTGCAGTTCTACGTCTGCTTTTTAACAAAGACAAAAATAAGCTAAGATTCTGCAAAAAATGAATATTCTGTGCAATCATGAAGCTATTAGTGATTCAACTATCGCCAACAGTCACACAAAAAAAAAAATATCTGGAACTTCTCGACTGAAATGCAGGCTGTTTTTTGTTAGATAAGTAAATAAACATACTTACGTTGTTTTGCTTTGTTTTTATCTAGCTCTAGCCATGGTTGTGCTGTTTCCATAAAGGTGCTATATTTTATATTACAGTGAAAGATGTATTGAGTGAAAAAGAAAAAGCCCACAAAACTGCTTGAGGTTCAGAGGGTTAAAAAGCTCTAATTAATAAGATACTGCTGAGAAATAAACATGGCAAACACTTAATTTAAAAAAAACTGTGTCTGCCTGTGGCTAGGAATAGGTTGATACTACAGTTTAACAGGAAAAACACAAACCACACACTATGTAGCTATAGCCTGGTCACATACCTGAAGGATGGATTTGAGGGTCAAACACTGGTGGGATTAACAGAGCTTGCGTACAGTAATTACAGTATGCAAGCAGGGGAGTTAATAGGATGCGCGTTGACTCTTCTCAGCAAAAATCCTTATCGCTAATAACCACACTATCAACTTAATTAAACACTGCTTTTCAAAAGCCCCCTCAGCCTCGCTCAGGTGTCTTCTCGGTAGTTTGCGTTCTATCTTTAACTCCCTCATTTGTGCTCATTTCGTCTTTTTCTCTCTCTGTTGCTTCTTCAAGGAGAAAGCTGTTGAGTCACTCTTTCGTTGTCCCCATTCTCTTCCCCTCTGTCTTTGAAGTCAGCTGAATTTCCATGACACTACAATCTAAAAGCAAAAAAGCTCCCACACTATGTCAGTTACATGATGTGACATGACACTTTAAGGACTACATATTAAGGACTCTGCAGTTAAAAAGAAGCGAGAGTGCTGAGACAAGTTGCGAGTGACCTGAAAACTAAAAATAGTTCTCCCCAAAAAGTCAGCGTTTACTGCAGTATTTAAACTGGCAAGACAAAAATGTAAAAGGGATGAAGTTGCTGCCACTGGAAACGGGTGCTAAAAGCTGTAAATCATGTAACTGTCCCTTTACGTTTCCATGTGCAACCTCGAGGACATGCATTTCATGCCTTCACACATTAAATGCCAGCAGAAATCTCACCTGAGAGTGTAAATATTCCGTCACTTTCACTTCAGGAGGGTAAAAAGTTTGCCGTGTTGCAGCTGTGAAGCCTGTGTGGGCAGTCAAGACGCAAAGACACTTTCTTTTCAGGCTCGACAAGATCTCTTAAGTTGTCTTTCATGTTAATGGATGCAATGCAGCATCCGTTTTTTTTTTTTTTTTTGTTTGGTTTTGTTTTTCCCCAAAGCTGAAGTTTGAAGAGCAAAGTCCTGGCCGTACATTACGTAGGGGGAGAGAGTGTGCCAATAAAACATGAATAATGCCATTTTCCTGAGAGGCCCCCACAGTGCTCACAGCTTGTTCGCTGCTTGTCACACGGGACGTTCTTACAAGTCATCCTTTTTTCAACCCATCCGCCCCATCCATCCATCCATCCATCCATCCATCCATCCATCCATCCATCCATCCATCCTTGTGCCCCCGTCTAGCCCGCCACTTCTGAACAATTAAGGTTGACTTCATGCTCCGCAGGGCTTTCCATCATAATGGAAAGACGAGTGGAACAAGGAAGGCTTGTCGAAGGGATATTTAATTCATGTCACTCTTACTGCCCGCATCTCTACGTTCCCTGTCTTTTAGCACAGCTCACTGCTCCCAACATGGTGCAGCGCTGGGCTAGGCTAAACTACGCTAACACTAAAGGAGAGACCATGGTCCATTTTAATGGAATTGTGTTGCTATGCCAGAGAAGCTCGAGAACAGGATGCGATGAGAGGGCAAGAAAAGCAAGCGTTTACCGCAGACACTGCAGAGTAATGTGGCAACAGGGTTTCTGCATGACTGTGTGTGTTATATGTACACTCGTGTATATATATAAATCCATATATATGTGTGTGTGGTCTTTTAAGTCAGAAATAGATGGAGCCAAATGGAGGAAAAGACTGAAAAAGCAGTGCCATTAAAGAAGAGAGAGCTGCATCAAAAACACTCAAAAGCAGTGGAAGGGAAGGGACATACATAGCTTTGTTAAGTGCTGTGTGTGTTTGTGTGTGTTTGTGGATGGGTGTGTACATGGAGGCAAAAGAGAGTACAGGGTGGAGCTGTTGCCAACTCCTTTGGACACGGCTTCGATACGAGGAGAAATCTCTCGCTACAATCTTCAAACACTTAACAACAGACGTGATGGGAGAAGCAGGAGAGAGGGGAAGACAGATAGACTTACGAGATTAGATGGGAAATGCAGATGAGAGGAAGAGATGAGGACAGACAAGAAGAAGCTCGAGAAGAATGCAGGAAGACCTGCTTTGACAGAATAAAAAACACACAAACACTGCATAGATTGTGGTGTGAAAAGATCTAAATAGGACAGCATGCAATATGTTAAAAACAGTATAATTACAGCCCCAAATGGAAGCTGACGGGCTTTTCTCAATGTTTTTTTTGCTGTTTTTATACAATGACCTAATTCTTTTTACATCAGCTTTGTTTTCAATAAATAATCCTGACATATGTTTTACCTCAAAAAAGGCCTTCTGTCCCATCCATCATCTGCCTCTCCTCCATTTTCTCCCCTTCCTTCTCCAAGATGAGGCCTCAGAGGAGTGAGAAGTCCATTTTATTTTTGTGGTTCTTCTAATTAGATCAAACTTAAAGTAAGTGACTGTTGTCTGACCTCCCAGCATGGTGGATTTTAATTCAAATCCCACAGCAGCTCAAGAGGAAGATATCTTGAAGAAAAATAACTGCAGAAACAAGTCTAAAGAATGGACTGCACCAAAAATCACTGAATAAAGATGCTATAGTGTAGTAGAGGAGGACTAAAATGGAACAGCACAAGATAACAGTGTCTGTACTACTCATAGACTCTTGCTGGGGCTTTTAAAAAGACAAGCACCTGCATTAAAGTCTCCTAAGTTTTCTATTTAATATTTATGTTCAGATCTAAATCCATTAACAGTCCATCTAACCTAAAAATACCCAACAAAAAGCTTCAATACTTATTTTTGCAATGCGACAAGTACATTTTAAAATTCTTGTCATTTCTTTACCACATATATAAGAATCGGGCCACGAACTAAAAAAGCAAAAGTGGCAAATGAGGCTAGAAATTGAGATGCTGATGAGAAATAAAGTTAACTTTCTCTCGCTCAACTCTGACTTTATGGCACTTTTTAGTGAGACTGTTAATGAAGGGGAAATAGGGATATTAAAGCAGCAGGTAAGACTGGCCAATAGTTCACTTTTGGGAAACATTTTGAATGACTTTAGTAAAAGCGTACACACAAACAGAGCTGGGAATGTACTCCCAATATTAAACAAAACAGTGATTCATGGTATGAATATGGGAATTGGCACACCACCCACAGGACTTGTTGGGGATCGGCACCTAAATGGAATTATAAATATCAAGGAGGCGGCTGCTGCAGGCCTGTGAGGGCGGTAACTTTGTAACCTCTAACACCAGGAACTCCTTAACAAGCTGTCACTCCGGATCCCCCCCATCCGATTGTCAGGGCGGATGGAATCAATAGAGTGAATCGTTTAGTGTTACAAACACATATTCATGTCAACATAAATAAACTATCATGTCCGCATCCCTTGGGGCAAAGTTAGCAGATATTTATCCGAATGTGTCTCCGCCAAATGAATGACAGCAGCTGGTAATAACAGAGTCTGAAAAATCAACCTCTCACTCACGTCTCTGTCTCTCCTCCTCCACTGTAAATGTGATTGACATGTTCTCCTGAAAGATGTTTCTAGTTAATAAGTAGCTGTTGCTCATAATGAGCCAGTTTGCAGCGTGTGCAGAGAATTAAGATTCACTGGGGTAGCAAAGTTTTAAAAAAACAGACAGTTTAATGAGAATCTTCACAAAATAAGCAAATGTTTCAATGAAGAGACTGCTGCTTTAAATGTACACTCACACTCATGCAATTGCCTCGTGACGCAAAGATGAGGAATAAAGACTCAGAGCCAGCAGCCGCATGCGTTATCTGTATATTAGTCAGGATTAAGCTGAGATGACAAAATTCTTTCCTCCAAAGCTGTGATAGCTGCGTTATTCTCTACGTGCCTCTTCAATATCTCGGTTGCCGAGCTTACGTTATATTTATTGTAGGCTTTTTGTGTCGGCTTATGCTGGCTGACAAGAGTCGAGTCAAGCAGATCAGAAATTCAATTTGCCTGCTGAAACACATGGGTTAATCAACACACATACAAAAAAAAGACAGACAGACACCCAAAAAATTCTCACACACATTAGTTAGACAATCAGTCATATACAAAAAAAAACCACGAATGCAAAAACAAACAGGCAAGAGGATTAGCCTGATGTTAGCCAGGCTGTTGTTTGTTTATCCTTGTAACAACACGCACAGACACACAAAAACACTTGTGTGGCAATAATGGCACTAGCTCCGAACAAATTGTTTGAATAGACGCTAATGTCGCAGCCATTCCACTCGGCATGCAAATACACATGATGGGAGCCTGATCAATTCCTGCACGTCGCCATCCATCAAAAACATGCTGAGCACAGGCCTAACGTTATTAGAGCATCTCTCGCAGCAGGCAGCGAGTTCTGCACAGAGATTCTGATTCGTTCAGTGGAAGGAGACAGCAGTGGAAAAAGAGGAGCAAGAAGCAGCAGAAGGATAACACAGCGAAGACCAAGTACGTAAGGAGATTAAAATAAATGTCTACACGAGTATAACATCAAAAATCAATTATATTCTCGCTTCACCATCACGTAACAGCGTTAGTCCTTTCATGCCGTGCCTTTGCCAATTAACTGAAAAGTGGAATAGATGCTTTGCAAAGCGTGGGTGATAACTTTTATTCTTTCCATGCCAGGGTGATGCATCAATTGATTTTATTTCAGACAAGGGCTGTTCCAGCTGCTGACCCGACTTGTCTACCTGCTCCAGCTGCTAAAATGCACTTGTCTTATGTAATACTTGCGCATGTTGTGTGTCTGTGTATAAACTAACACTGTTCCTGAGGCTAAAGCCAAGGGAGGGAGACACAAAGAGAAAGAGGATGACAGATAAAGAACCGAGGCAAGGAAAAAAAAATGTACTCTATGGGGTAGCAGGAAGACAGCGAGTGGGGAAGCTGATATGCACTGTAAAGCTAAAACTATGTAGCGCAAACGCAAACTTGCACTACTTTGGAGAAGATGTCATCGGGGGAAAGCTAGGCAGAAAAGGCAGAATGAAAAAAAAGAGAGAAAATATACTCATAGGATGCGCTAACAGCTTCATTTCCTCTAGTCCCACATATTCATCCAAATCGATTCCCTTTGAGAAGTGAGAGGCCATTTCTCATCGGCAAGACAGCCACATCTAGCTATTGGAATAATACACACATACAGCAAAAGAGCACACACACACATATGCACTTAAGTGTTTTCACATTTACAGTCACATACAGACATACACTAAGAATACAAAACAAGGATCAGTAACAAGGAAAGTGTTACCATGGGAATCGCACTGAGGACAGGCTTACCAAGGTAATAAGATATCTGACAACACCCCAGTGATGTCATTATTGCAGTGTGAGCCCACACACACACACACACACATATATATACACACACACACAGCCAATTACAGAGACACAACAACAAATTGCCTTTTCCACGCAACATATTGATAAAGTAGATGCTTATAAACACAGGCGCACACAGGCTGAGTCACACTTGTGTGCGCATACTTGGATATTTTCGTGCGTGGAGGTGTGTGACAGAGCAGCTGAAGATGCTCTAGTTAAATGACAGCGCGATTTAAGCCAAACAAAAACAAACGTCTCCACACCATAATTGGACAAACTCATAAATGATGCCATAAAATGTGATTTCTCTGCACTCTCTCTCTCTCCCTCCTTCCCTGCCTTCCACTCTGATTTGCTGTTTGACACGAGCAGGCGGCAACAAACATCAGAGAGTTTGTGTGTGCGCGCGCATGCATGCCTGTGTGTGTAATTATACCGCCCGAGGGTAGACAACAACAGGGATGGATGAATAATGTCCTTTGATCACAGTAACACCACGCACCCACATATCTACTACATTATCGCTGGCAGTTACATCAGGTGTGTGTGGTTAGTTGTTTAAAAAAAAAAAAAATGACAAAAAACTTTATCACTCTTCAGCTACCAGCCGCCATGACAGCTGTCAGGAAATACACAGACATATGGGCGCAAACACAAGGGGGTATTAATATGCATAATCAGAAATAATCCAGGCATCGATAGACAAATCTCACCATTATGGATCGAAAATTACATAAACACACTTGGAGCGTGTGTCCAGTGTTTGTGCGTCACAGTTTAATTAGCTGAATGGAAACACTGAGTAACAGCGGCTGATAGAGGGCTTCCTTTTTTAACCAGCGCAGTCAGTCCCAATTCTAGGGCCAGGGGGTAGGACAGCCTTTCAATGACAGTGTGTGCTTGGACTTAAAGACCGTGACAGGGAGGTCACAACTCTGGGCTAAATTGCCATGACTGAATGTTTCACCAGAAAAAAAGAAAACTCATTCTTTCCAGCAGTATGCTGAGATATAGCATGGTCTGTGTGCTACACTGCCACCATCTTACATGGTTTATAGATATTTAAACTGTTAAAATACTTCAATCTGGTTACAGGCAGTTGTTTGATTTATTTAGTGAATAAAGCTACCCCAGCACAAGCTATCTGGCAAAACAATGCTGCAACACAAATTTATGGCAATGCACCTATGCACGTTTATGTAACTTAAAAGAAATAAAAACTCTTAAATTGACACTTTTTTAAAATTATATCCATCAATAAAAGAGCAGTCAGAGTTTACTGGGCAGGATTCAGGATAGAGATCTCATTTTCTCACAAGCTACCCCACCACAAGCTATCTGGTGAAATTAAAAACTGCTGCAACACAAATGTATTTAAGTGCAATGCAGCTACACACATGCATACAAGCTAACAGAAACAAAAACTCGTAATTTTTTAAAAATAACATCCAGCCATCCAACAGATGATCCCAGCAAATCTTATGTTGATTTTCTGAAAGGAATGCTTTTTTTCTTTTAAAATGCACCATCTGTGATAGAAAGTGCAAAAACATCAAGAATCATCAGATCTTTAAGGAAAACAACTAAGTGTAAGCTAAAACTTGGGGTATTTCATAAAAATCCCTTTATTCTAAATGTCTTCTTTAAAAATTGCCTTAAAAAAAATCCCAGTTTGCAACAGATTTTGTAAAGAAAACGAAAAATATGTGTTCTCAGTCTCAACCAACAGTCAAAGGACAAAAAATGTCGAGATTTTTCAGCTGAACTGCAGGCTGTGTTTACACATATAAGAGACAAGGATGGGACAAATACAAATGCAAGTATCTATTACAAGTAGAGCAACATTGTTTGTTTTCAGTATTGGTAACACCGATGTGCACTTAGAAAAATGTTGTAGATGTCGATGTTTTGTTTTTTTTTTCGATTCTAGCAAAATGAATGATCCAAAAAAAGTTAAACTTTTGTCTAACTTTGTTATACTGCACAAACTACATACATTTTTGAGCTTCCTCTATTTCTATTTATGGTTGTGCTGATTCCATAGGGATGAAGGACTATATATTGTTGTAGAAAATGAGCCCAATTAGTAAAAAAAAATAAAAATAAAAATGTAGCAGTAGGAAAATGTGCCAAGAAACTGCTCAGAGGGTTAATCTACCATGCATGTCTCTGGACTCTGGGAGGAAGTTGGAAAACCCACACAGGCAAAGGAGGGACATGCACTTCCACAAAGAAAAGAACCAGCACTTCAGAACCTTATCACTATGAGGCAACAGCTATACAACCATGCAGCTATTTTTTTTTTTTTTTAATTTATGTGACAAGAATTTACTTAAACCCTTCTAACAACTGTTACAATGGCTTTGGTGTTTTTCTACAATGGAAAATGGTTGTTTTAGTATCAAGTACAAAAAGCAAGCTCTTTCTTTTAGGCTAATGTGGACAGGAGGAGCCATGGATCAACTTAGAGACATCTGCAATCCTGCATCTCTAGCTACAGCCACCCCACAGTGATGTCAGGAGATGGATATGTCACTCACTACTGATTGCTGAAGGGAAAACAACACAAAATCACCTTCAGCCCAACAAGAAGTGCACTAACTTGACAAGGCAACATGAGGAATGAACCGAGTTGATTTGAATCCATTGGATTACTGGGCTAAAAACACATTCCTCTTGTTGCCATTTGCGGTGGCAGCATGTAAGCTAGCCGATGCAGCACACATACAGAGCAAATGGCTGTCTTTGTTCAGCCTGGAATTATTTGGGGAATTGAGGACTTCGTATTCAAGCCAGTTCCTGCTCCGGATGGGAGTGTTTGAAGGTTAATCTGGAAGTCTCAGACTTACCCTTGAATGTATGAGGAATATGAAATGTGTGCACCGCTACGCATGGCGCACAATATTCTTTCATTTGTTTGAATCACTGAATAATTAATTAAGCAGCCCATGTAGATGAAGTGTCATTTTTTTAAGTCACTCTGGGGATGAATTCTGAAATGAAAGCAATGTGTGAGATCACTGTACAGCGACAAGGCAACACATACCTATAGCGGCACACTGCAGAGGAACATTAAAGAGCATCGCAGTATTTTATGACTCTTTGAACACTTTTTGTTTTATTCAGAAGCAAAGTGTTTGTTTTTCTAGCACAGGCAAAAGCAGAGGACATCTCCCCTCGCTACTGTTAACACATCCGGCGCATACAGAACCGTGATTTAATTCATGAGGTGTGTGCTGCTAAAACAAGAGGAATGAAGAACAGAAAAGCTGCAAAACGTGAGCAAGATGAGACTAGACATGTCGATAGAGTTAGAGCAGACAAGATGGAGGAACACACAGCTAAAAGTGTTCGTAACTAACATGATCCAGTTGCCATAATTGACCTCTGAGCGAGTCGATAACCATTTAGCATGAGAATTACAAGAAGCCAATCAACAGGGCCAGCCACACGTACAACTCCATAGCAAGGCCTGGTGAAGGAATGAAAAGGGAAGCCTTAAAAGGTTTATATAAGATGGAAACAGAAAAAAAAAAAAACAAGGAGATAAGAATGCAAAGGTAAGAAAATGAAACAGTGGATTTGAAATTCTTTTTAATTACCCACATGGTTTTAAGGAGTTGCCTGCTATGGGTGCTACATTACAGCTGAACTGCTCAGACTACAGCAAGGGAAGATATTTTTTTCCTTAATCAATAATGAATTCTTTTCAATACAGGCAAGTGTGCATTATTCAACAAAGGCTGAGAGATGTATGGGAGGGAGTAACACAAGGAGATACCGCATTTATCTAATTAACAAACAAGAGTGAAAGACAGAGATTAGTGGGATGGAACAGAGGGACAAACAAGGAGCAACAAAGACAGAGAAAGTGAAGATGAGGCATATTTACTTTTACTACTCGGCCAAAGAACACGGCGGAGTTATGTGACGACTGATGTTGTTTGTCTGTCTCTTAGCAACATTACTCAAAAATAGACCTCAATGAAATTTTCAGGGAAGGTCAGAAATGACAGAAGGACCAAGTGATTAGATTCTGGCAGTGATGCAGCTTATAGTCTGGATCCATGGATTTGTTAAAGATTTCTGTATCATTGCAAGACAGCATCATGGCGTCACTGTAACTATGACAACAAGTGAACACTACGTCAGCTGCCTGCTGACGATCACATGATCCTACTACAAATCGACCGCTGCAGACCACAAATTTTTTAAAGATTTCATTCGTCGGGAATCATACAACCACTGAGCAGCCTTGGCAGAGTACTGAGCTCTCTGAGTGCTTTTCTTGTTTTCTAAATGGTAAAGCTCTCAGATTGTCTTCTCCAGAGGTTGACATGGAAATAGCTTTGACTGGAAGTCATCAGCGGCGAGAGATTTAGCCTCCGAGTGACAGGCAAAGGAAAAACACACAAACACAGAGAGAAAAGTGCATGCAAAGGTACTAAAGCACATATACGCAGGGAAATTTCACACACGTCCGTGCACACACAAGTATGAAGGCGTAATCACGAATAGACAAACCCACTGATGGTCTTACAAGGCGTAATCATTGGAGGCAAGCTTCTCTTCATATTTCACATGAGGATTAGTGAAAATCTGCATGGAACACAGCGGCACAAAGAAGCCACTACTTCAGAGGGTAACTGTATAAACCTGAACCTACAGAGGGTGAGGAGTTATATAAACTTTAAAAGGAGGGGATATGACTGTATGAAAATGTTACAAGGAGAGGATATGGCAGAGAACACACTAGAAGAATCCTAATCCGTGTCTCTCACCAAACAGATTTAACTGTTGGTCTTATATGTGAGGTGAATAAAACACATATCACAGACACTATACTTTATAACTGGCAGAGTATCTCTCCATATGTAATAAATTCTACAGTCCAGAACCTAACTTTTCATGTAGACTGAAGCATGTCACCTGGCTGCTTGGACCATCGACTACCTCACCAACAGACCACAGTACGTGAGGCTTCAGGACTGTGTGTCTGATGTGGTAGTCAGCAGCATGGGGGCCCCACAGGGGACAGTGCTCTCCCCCTTTCTCTTCACCCTGTACACATCGGACTTCCACTACAACTCTGGGAGCTGTCACCTCCAGAAGTTCTCCGATGATACAGCCATTGTTGGGTGCGTATCTGAAGGGGACGAGCGGGAGTACAGGATGGTCATCTCTGACTTTGTGGACTGGTGTGAGCGAAACCATCTGCAGCTCAACGCCAGTAAGACGAAGGAGATGATCGTGGACTTCCGCAGGAGGAGGACACCCCGGACTGCACCGGTGAACATCCAGGGTTTGGACATTGACATGGTGGACACATACAAATACCTGGGTGTTCACCTCAACAACAAACTGGACTGGACACACAATACAGAGGTCCTGTACAAGAAGGGCCAAAGTCGTCTCCACCTGCTGAGGAGACTGAGGTCCTTTGGAGTGTGCAGGACTCTGCTCAGGACATTTTATGACTCTGTGGTAGCGTCTGCTATTTTCTATGCAGTGGTCTGCTGGGGAGCAGGGAGCACTGAAAGGGACAGAAAGAGACTAAACAGACTGGTCAGGAGGGCTGGTTCTGTCCTGGACTGTTCCCTGGACTCCATAGAGGAGGTGGGTGAGAGGAGGATGTTGTCAAAGCTCACATCCATCATGGACAATCCCTCTCACCCACTGCATGACACTGTGGGGTCTTTAAGCAGCTCCTTCAGCAGCAGACTGAGACATCCACCCTGCAAGAAAGAGCGCTATCGCAGGTCCTTCATCCCATCTGCTATAAGACTTTACAACATCAGCATCACTGGCTGATGTTAACATAAACTGGACTATATCATTACCACCCCAAACCATAAAATTTGCACAGACATTCTTGCACTGCACATCTTTGCACTTTTAAACTTTATTTTTATTTTTATTTTTTCTGTTAAAAATTTTGCCACCCTTGTATATATTGTAAATAAAACTGCTGTAACAATGTAAATTTCCCCTGGAGTGGGGAGAAATAAAGAACTTTATCTTATCTTATCTTATCTTATCTTATTTCTGTTTTTGTTACATTTTACAGCATTTTTCACATCTTTGGCCTCCGCCAAACCTCCTTATTTTCCTATTAAATGTACAAGATTCTGTTGTAAACCAACCATGAGCATTCTCTAATGAGTCCTAACAGTTGATGAGCTGTTCTCAGGTGAAATTTCCGTACATCCCCAAAATATCCAGGAAAAAAAATTGAATTTCACACATTGCAAATTGGCTATTTACACATTTTACAAGCCCAGGGGGGGTTTGAAACAAACTGTCACAGTTTTGTGTGTGATGTAGTGGCTGAATAAAAACCATTATCATCTATGTGAAAGGTTTTCATTCACCTGAAACAAACATTACATCTTAACCCCGAGGTACAGAAAGGTTTGTGTGAGCACTAATTTCGTGGAAGGAAGGAGACGTGCACAGCACAGCAGGGGCAGCATGGAGATTTAAAGCTACAGACATGGTGTGAGGCAAAACAAAGAGAGGACAAAGTGCTGGGCTGAGCATGCTAAAGTGGATTATTTTCTCCTGATATGTTACCAGAGAGGAAACACTCCTGCTGTCAAAGAGCTGAATTGCTGCTGTTTGAATGACACTTGCTGACAGGGGAAATAACATGAGAGTGTGTGTATGTATTACTCGTGTTGTGGGGACATAAATCTGCTTACACAGTCACATTGTGGGGAAGAAACAAGTCACCTTAGCATGAATCAGTAAAGTTTAATATGAAGACTTGGTTTAAAGTTAGTGTAGCTTGGGTTTAGCTTCAGGCTGTTGTTGTTGTGGTTGAAAATGAATCAAAGTCCTCTGAAGCGATGGAAACACAGGCTGTATGTGTGTGTGTGTGCAGCTGAAATAGTGTGGCAGGTGCCAATCAGGACATTCGGTAATTCCCCTCCAGTCAACATCACCCCTGGTCAGGATGAGGGATTATCTCTCACCCCTTCATTCCTCTGCCTCTCCTCTCCACCTCCTCTACTCCAAATCACACCTCCTCTCCACCAACACTTATCCCGGTCTCTCCTTTCATCCACTCCTCTCTCATAGAAAGGCGCCACGTGTCACATTACAGAATCAATAAACCATTAGCACAGTAACTTTAAGACATTTGTATATTTACTGAAAACAAACAAGATACTCGCTGAGAGGATCTACGGTCGCAACCAACTCCTGCATGTGTTGTTGTGGAGCGCAGGGCCAGATTTGGTGGGAAACCTGCCGGACTAATGTCTATTCTGCTGGAAGATTGCTTTATGGCATGAAATAGGAAGAACAAGCAGCTATTCTTCTAAAGCAACTGGAGCTAAAGATTTGTAAACAAAGGGATTTGGAAGAAAGAGAGAGGTTTACAGAAACATAATATATCCTGAGGAAATTGGCAGAAAAGAAAAGCACACACTTGGGGCACTAGGTTGGTGGGAAAGAAACTGTGGGATTCATAGTGAGTGTGGTGGTAGTGTTGATAAACATCTAAACTAACAAAAATGTCAGAACTGTTTCATTAGTTTAGTAAATACACCAAGATATATTAGTGTTTCAAACTGCTATATGTAGCATTTTCAATGACAGTTTGGCTAAGACGCTTTCAAGTCAGCAGGGTGGAATTAATGGATATTGGATTACATTTACTCTCATTACAGTAAAACAGTAATTTATGACTTAAAATCACATAAAAAGTCAAAATGAGAGCTTTTTGGGGCCGATACCAATAACGATTTGTAGGGAGCAAATTCTTTGCTCATCTCATGACTCGGCACCACCATCTGCTCAGCTGTGCTATGTACTCTGCTACATGTGCTTCCGACAGAGCTAACAGTGTTGGAAATAATGGAACAGGATCACACAATTTCTAAATGAAATCAAGCATCATTTTCTCAACAAAAAAAAAAACTTACATCAGACAACATCTGCTCCATTACTGATATATCTGTTAGGCCAATATCGGCTGATAACGTCAGCCAACTGATATGGCAGTCAGGCTCTAGCCTAAACTAGTGTCCGAATGTAATCTCAGCCTCCTTCAGATAACATCCCTAAAAGATTACATGTACCTAATGTGTCTGAATGCACTGTATATTCAGTGGTCAAGTGTCATTGGGGCAATGGGTGCAGACATATGCAATTGGGACTAAGCAGTGTGTGAACAGCAAAACAAATGAACAACAAAATGCAGTAAAACTGAGGAAGGCATCACAATCACACACAACTGTGCAGCTCTGTTTTCGCTTTCTTGTGTGTGTTTGCCAACTGAATCCATTGCAGAACTTATACTGTCTATACATCTCTGTGTTGTCCGCTGTAGTGAAGCTGTAATGCTGTAAAAGTGGCAGGTTATTTGATTTACGTTGCTTAATATTGCTACATAAAGTCTGTAAGGGCACCTACAATGGTTGATTTGTCTGGGTTATTCTGGTAAGGCTACACTGACAGAGGTAGGAGAAGATTTATAATCAGTAGCATGCACAGGTTGCAAATTGCTTGTCTATGAAGAAGAATTAATAGTTGGTTTGAACATGAGAGTTCAATGTGGCTCGCCTGCATGACGTTCTGCTACAGTGTCGGTTGCACTAACATGTTAATGCATTATTCTGTACCTTAAAGGTTTTCTTTAATTTAACAGCTCATTAAAATGAGATTCATAACTATACAGAACATTTCTCACCTTCCTCTCCTCCCTTTTAGTTGTTTAACTTAGTAATGTTTACTCAGAATATCTGTTTTTTACTTTTATCTGGATGCATTTTTACACGTATAACTATATTTGAGTAACATTTCTAGTTAACAATACAACAAAAAACTTGAGTACAATTTTCCAGTGCTATTGTCACCCTTGCTAGTAAGCCTTCTTTGATCTTCCGGGCTAATAACACAGTTAAGAATAGCCACATTGTGGATCTGACGAATTCCAGGAGCTAAGCAGTGACACATGAATCCACACAATCATGCGGCGTACATCTATTCCCATTCAGGGTTCACAGTGATTGGCAGGCGAGGGGCAGCGCCTATTCAAATGAGGAAACCAATCAAGGCTCTCACACCTTGTCTGAGGGAATCCTGCACAGTGAATGGAGATTTCTCAGATTACAGCTCACTGCACCACACAGTCAGCGTTAGCCAGACTACGGCAACACCCACTCCTTTCATGTTTCCTTCTCTTTCTCTCCCTTCGCCTTTCTCTCTTTAGTCACTGTATCCCAGCTTCTTCCTTTCCTCCTGTTCTCCACCTGCCTTTCAAGTTTCTTCCAATCATTCCTCCAACACTTCTGTGCGGATACTTACCTCATCCTCCTACAATCTTTTCTTCCTCTGCATCATGTCTTTCTATCTGGGCTAGCCTGGTTCCTCTCTTATTTCTCTATAAACCAACCACATTGTTATTTTGCAGGGTGTCAGTTAACGAGGAAGGCCTTACAATTTTGAATTAACAGGCTATTAACTGCAACAATAGTAAAATATGTAACGCCACAACTTTTGGCAAATCACTCCAAACCAAACAACTCGACAATCAATCTTCATTCATCCATCCACCCATTTAGATCATACCCTGCTCTGCATTGCACGGCTTCATCCATTCATAGGCAACATCCACATTCTTCCACCAGTCATCTATTCACTGCCCATGCACACACTCACAGCACCAGTTTACTCCTCCATACCTTATCGGCCATGATCATGGATGACCCTCCATGAATGCCCAGGATGGGTATGAGCGTCTGCGAGGAAATAAAATCCAAAATCTGGGCGATGGCCTCCTGGTCAGTGCCATCCCCGAACACCACGCCGTGGATCTTGGTCCCAGACATCAGGTCGCACATGTGGGTGATGATGCTCTTCGGGTCAGTCTCGTTGACCAGCAGTGTGACCACGTTGACGTCAATGGGGTCCTCTTTGCTCCACAGCGCCCGGATGTCCCGGTCTGAGATGTAGCGTGTGCGTCCCAGGATCACCGCAATGTTCAGGACCGGCACTTTCTCCGAGCCACCGCCGGTTCGCTGCTTCTGAGCTGCCGCAGGGTCGGCGATCATGGTCACGGCCACCAGGAGAGCCAAGGAGAGCAGCACGCTATTACTTCCACTGCTGCTGCTACTCCTTCTACTCCTCCTCTTACTCCTTTTGCTGCTGAGGGACATACTGCCAAACCACTTCATCCCCTGTAAGGAGAGAGGATGAGGGAGAACAGAAGAGATGAAGACAGATCAAAGAGTGGAAGAGATTGGAGAGAGAGGTGTGGAAAGGTGGAGAGAAAAGGCAGGAGAGATAAATTGTTAATGCACGGCTCTTTAAACCCACACAGTCAGGCAGCTACTTTCCTTCTTTCATACTATGTCACCTCAGTAACTTTCTTAAACACATAAACCTCGTGGGGAGGGAGATGGCCTTGGGAGGAAAATTGTGGAGGGGTGAGAGAAAGAGAAGCTGACTAACACGTATACACTCTATGGTCACGACTGCGAGGATCAGATGATTCAGGACCAAGCTGTGCTGTTCACAAGAGGCAAGCAGACATTTACACAGGTAACAAGAGTAATATCTTAACACTCAACCTTCAGCAAAGGCTGACACAGAATTTAACAACATAATGGAGATTCAAAGAGTGAGACCATCCATACCGAACATTTAGATACTTGTGGTTATATTAAACTTCTTTTCAATTATTCCATTATTTGTCATGGTGTGACAGACAGGTTTAAAAAAACATGTTTATTGTTACCATCAGCCTCAGCTGAATTTAGTTTTTATTGCTAGTTGGACTAAGAAGTGAAACATTATACTTGCTCAACGTTTTCAGCAGTGAGAATGCTAGCTTGCAATTTGCTCACTGCACAACCGTACCAAAGTACAACTTCACATAACTCCATTCCTTCAATTCTTCCCATTCTTTGTCTATGTAAGCAGGAAATGCAATGCATTCTGGCAGCACCATGATGCGCTTTAAGAGGTTGGCCATTGCGCTGTAAGCTCCTCATTTGCATATAGTTTAGATCTTTATGTAAATCAGGGGTGTCTGGCCACCACTCTCAGGAAATGCAGAAAACAAGCAACAAATGCATATCTTATTCTTTGTCTCAAACGTCTGGTGAACTGTTTTCAGAATAGAAGTTTCCAAACAAGCGGCCATGTGGTTTGAAATCCAAGAGAAGCAACCTTATAAGTGAAGCCTTCGTCCAATCAGGTGCATCTAGTGCTGCCACAGCTGTTGAAGCGTGAAGCCTTAGTTAGATTATCAATATTCTACCATAACTTTGCCTATTTGTACGCCCTTCAAGTGTCCGGTGTTGGGAAGTGATGTGATCCCTTATGTATAAAACTCCTTAGGTACCATTAGTCTTGTTCATAAAGCATAACCAGCATTTCAGATTTGGACAAACTCACAGCGTTTAAATGAAAAAAAGAAAAAGAAAAAAAGAATCAAATACAGTTGTTCTACATTATCACAACCAATCATTAATTCCATTTTCATGCAGTTGGTACTTCTACAATAAATCCATAAAAGTTAAAGTTGCATCCCAGGCATTGGTTAAACTCTTAAAAACGCTTTATATCAGTTACATGTAACGATTTTTTTCCATGAAAATAACGTCTTCATGCTTTAAAATGACTTAACTGTAACTCTACACAATTGACTCTTAAAAAATTACAGATCTATAAAGTCTCTGCTTCATTTTCCACCCACCCCTCTGTTGTCCATTGCAGCTTGAGCACACCAGCTCATATGTGACTCACAACGGCAAGTTGCCATAAAAGTTCAAACCAGACACTGATTCTGAAGAAAAATAACGACAAAGCTGACAGGATTGGTTCCTTATGCTTGTTACATATAAAAACACAGAAGGCTGAATGTGTTTTTTGAAACTGTCATTGGGCTGCTGCACTTCAGAAGCAGAAATACCCAGCCATGAGGTCGATTGCTAATTTTGCTCATGATAGCTCTTCTAGCATAGAAATAACATTCGATGGACATGCTAACAAGTAAAAAAAAAAAGAAGTGATTGTGTTTTGATGGTCTCCTCAAAGAGTGTATGAATCCAGTGGGTGTCATACTGAGAGTTTGGATTTCTTCAGAGAGGGAACTGATATATACAAATCTTTTCTGAGCCTGCAGAAAACTCTGATGTGAATAAATAACAAAGCTAAATACAATGCTTAATAAAGTCTGCACACCCGTCTCTACATGCAGATGCTGGTTTGGGAAGCTTTTCCTTCTGTTTATTAGATAAAATAATTGAACGTTCAGAGTGTTGACACAGCTGTCAGATAAACACACAGAGATCAGTTTGTATCCCAGAGGTAAGTAGGAGACAAATTACATAAAGGCTAGGAACAGACCAATATGATCCAGTGAGCACTATAAATAGCTTGGGATGCCAGATAGTGTTCTCTTGTTCTTTTGAAGGAGTTCTACATGCCCGAGACAGGGGGATGGGGGGATGGAGGGAGGCGATTCTCAGCTGTAAAAAGGTTATAGCGGGACAGACAGAGTGTGCGATTACAGGTAAGAGGGTAACAGCGGTTGCTCTGCACCAATCAAACAGAAAGGCAAAGCATCCCCATCATCTCACAGCAATCACAACCTGTACAACCCTTCTCCCTACAGACAGAGCGCTCCCCAGCCTTCCTTGGACACCCAGCGCTCAGAGAGCATAAAACATCATCATGTGTTGGAAGACATATGAGCAGGTGTGCTGAACAGCGGAGCGTGAGCAAAACCATAAGGGCATGAAACATATGGTCACATAATGCGTCCATGTGTACCGCTGACGATTTATAGATTCACCGACAGGAGCGCAGGTTTTTGCGTCGGTGCAGAGCCCATCGGGGCGTGATTGATGCGCAGGGGCTGCCGTTTATCATGCCACCGTTGGAGGCAGTGCAGATTGAAGCGCTGAAGTCACAAGTTCATAAGAAACTCGTCCCATTTACAAAACATTCCCAGCCATAAATGACAAATCAACAGCGTGAAAATCATAGCAAGATCCATATGTTGGCAGTCAATGTAAAAGCATCCACACGGTAGAGTGGAGCAACTCATTTTTCTTTGTCTATTTGCTTCTTAGTTAACATGAGATTTTAAAAAAATATCGAGTCAAATCAAATTAAGTGGAAAGTTCAGTCAAAGCCAAGGAACAAGTAATTAGTTTTCAGTGAACATCTGAATTGAAGTTAGGAACCTCAAATTGAACATTTTTTAATTGTATGAAAGGGCATTTTGTGACTTTTGGCTATTTTCTCATGAGCTTGTGCAGATAATGGCAAAGTGTTTAGATGGGCATAGATCTGATCGAGATGCAAGCTGAAAATACATCTTGGAACTATTAAAATAAACCACTTAGTATAACATTAGCAGGAGTTTGCACCCTAATTTCAAGTTTTGATCTTGTTACAGGTTGTGGCACTCCTTTGTATTCACCTGCTCCATTTTCTTCTGGGCCTCATATACCACCAACTGCTTTTTCAATGGCCTTCTGAGTTTCTCATTTGCCATAAACTTTTTCATAGGTACCCCCCTCACAATATTTTTTACCTAATAAATGCAGTAAAATACTTTATTTTGTCATATTTTCCATGACCTGTCAACCCTGTCCGCCCGAAGAAAGAGACAAAAGCCGTGTCTATATTGTCTATTTCCAAGTATGATGATGGTTTTTAGATTATTTTCTGTAGGCTAGGATTTGTCATACCTTGTGATTTTGTAATGAAATTGAGACTGCAGTGGAAGGCTCTGTTGTGAGCTGAATAATGCATGGGGGCTCACTGTGTCATCCTGTGTTTTTAAAACAAGCAGAGGACTCCTTGTCCCCCCTGCCCAACTGAGCAGAAACACTGTTAGAAAAGATCGGAGGATGAATCATCCAAATCTCAGTCCATTCACTGCAGAGAGAGCACTGATGTCTAATGGAATCCCAGTGTCTCTGTCAAGAAGTCATCATATTCGCTTACCAAAAAGCTGTAGGATTACATGGAGGCTTGCCCTGACAGCTTGTGAAATAATTCAGTTCTACACAACTGGCATTTATTTGCATCGCGGGCATTAAATACATCATGCATACATTACGTCAAGCCCATCATCTGTACTTTGCTCATACATTTCCACATGCTCATACTGAGAGTAGAACCACAGCCTCTTGTGCCGTTGGTCACAGAGTAGCATCCAAATCCACCGTCCGACTGTGAATGCTAACTAACGACCCCTCAGCTTCAAAGGTTGAGTGGCCTTTGTCTGCAGACCTGTGCAGCTGGTTCCTATTCAAGGTTTTGCTCAAGAGCACTTGAGCAGGGCGAGCTCTTCTTGTCAAGAGAGGCCCTCCACGCTGAAGGACCATGTCCATAATTACCGGACCACCCTGCTGCTGCTAATATCAGGTTATATATTACATTCTGCTGCTAATTTAACAGTATCACTGGGGTCATCGTGCACAGTTGGGTGCGAGGTTACAGAAAAAGTTATGAAGTGTCAGCACAGGTGCTTATTCAACATACTCTGGCCTACAATACTATCATATAAATACTTCCATATGCACTGCATACAAATACCATATATGCATGAACTCAGGTACCTGGTTTTATTCTTATATGACCTATTAAGGTTGTTACAATATCAGATTTCCCATGATTTTGCAATATCTGTACGCAAAATGTGTAAATAACATTCAAATTCATCCTTTACTTTACTATGTGTTTTGTCTACTTTTTGGCAAATGAATTACACTCAAACTACGACCATAACTGGATGTAATTTCTGTGATGCAGTCTGAACCATATAGATACTGCTGCTGGATTGTTCACAATATTATCATGTGTATTATTAATATGGAATCAATATTCCATGTGCTTTTTAAAACCACCACAACTGTCAATACTTGTACGATACAAACTGACGTTCAGAGAGCTATATGACCATTTTAAAACACGCGGTGTCCTCCCTGAGAAATGCTTTAGAGAAAACAAACACAAACCCATCTTTCACTGCGACCGTGCTTGGCAAAACCAGGTTCATAATAAGGGTCAAACTGGCTCCAGTTTGGTGTTTTGTGATATTTGTTGCAGCAGGCGAGTCCATTCCTGACAAGATTATCTTTCAGTTCCGATTGGTGGTGGTGGAAATCTGACAAAGAAACTCTGCAGCATTACAGGGACATTTTGGGGGAGCAGTAAAAAAAACAAAAAAACAAATAGAGGAAGTAAAAGAAATGCAGCGGGTGGAGAAAGTAGTATAATAGGAGAGAGAGAGGGAGATAGAGAGGGAAAAGGAGAGAAAAAGAGAACAAGAGGACCCCCAGCCAAATCGTATTGGGCAGTTTGTCGTCACACAAAGGCTACCGTTTCTTGGCACCACAACAGTAGATGATGTTTGGCAGGCGCATCCATACTACTGGCAACTATTCACACATGCACACACACACACACACACACACACACACACACACACATACGCTCATACTTCCTACCTCACACAAGCCACAAAGTAATTACTCTCTGCACAAGCACATATTAATATCAAATCTTACCAAAATCATCCTCGGTGAATTAGAATCTAAAATGCATTTTACAGGTTTTAGTCGTCCGTTTGTTTCACGGTGTGTTGAATGGGACTACACACAGACACAGAAACACACACACTCCTGCATGTGAAATCTCTCATTGCCACAATTCCCACACGGCTTCATGGTCGCAAAGCCCACATTTCTGGTCCCCACACACAACTAGGTTTCACACGCATCAATAATTCAGCTGCATTATCTATACATGATGGTTAATATTATTGCATTTACTGCTGCGGTCACATTTGTTCTTCTTTCTATCCTCCCAAATTGCATTAAAATTAAATTAGCATACTGTACACACTCTATGTATATGATTTATTTACAGAGTCAGCTTCAGGATGATACTGAGGATGATAAGTGTATGTTTTACTATGCTGCGATCCAGAGGATGCATGTGTACGTGTGTGTAGATATTATGTTATTTTTTCTTCCTTATCCGTCCCACACCGGCTCCTCCATTACTTTCATTCATCGGCCCTTCATCTTTCCACTTAACTGTCCATCTTTCCTTACATCTTCTCCCTTCAACCATTTTCTCCTGTAATGCATTGACTAAAACAAGATCTTTGAATAAGTTATACCTTAACGCAGTCTTGTGTATCCTCGGAACTATTGATTTTTCTATTCCCATCTCACATCCTCACCTTTGCAGTGTCAATCTCTCCTTAAGTTTACTTTTCCCACACAATTTTACATCAAAGATCAACAGATTCAACAGAGGATGCAAGGTTTATCCAAATGTTGCCAAAATTGGAGTTTAAAAACATGTGCGAAACTAATTTTAATTCATTTCTGTCCTGCGAATATACTAATGATCATAGAATTTGTGCAGGTAGTACACAATCATGCACAGTTCCAAAACAAACTATACATTTCTAATCATTTATTTTGCACTTCTGTTACTTTTTGCATTATGAGACCATATAGAGCATTAGTCTTTGCTATCTAAGTAGCTTCTAATGAGGAAAACTGACTCTAAATTCTCTGTCAGCTGCTCAAAAATCCAGCCTCTTGCTACCACTATGCTAGACAAGTACTAGCATTTCCCTTTGGTGGCTTATTTGACTGTTTCTTGGAAGCTTATTTCCTGACCTCACTAAACTGTAGATTCACCCTGATCCTGCCCCTTGATGCCTGAACTGTACTGCAGCACACTTCACCGTCCCTCTTTCCATCTTTCCTGATCTTCCTTCTGTCCACCATTGTGCATATTTAATCACTCCTCCATTGTTTCTGTTCCTTCTCCTCCCTCTGTAACTGTATGCCCAATTATGTGACTAATTCAAAAATAACTCACTTCTAAAATAACTCAGATCTTGTTCTCCATTTGTTCATCTTCCCCTTCCCTGCCATCACTCCCCCTGTATCTCTATTTCTCTCAACTGATTTCATTCCCCAAGTTCTGTTTCCTTCTGTCTCCTTCTATTTCAAGAGTTTCATTCTAAAATGAGATTCTGCCATTTGAAGACACTGCATGAATATCAATGTGCAGCTGGAAATGTAGGTGTCTTGGCCTTTGCATATGAAGTAACCATGTGTAGAGGGTTTAGAACCGTTGTTTGAAGAATGTAAGACAGTTGTTAACCTGTTTTGTTGTTTGCGTTGATAGTTGTGATAATCAAGTCTATAAAACTGGGAAATTTACTGTATTTCTTTTTCAAAATGACACAACAGAAAGCCTAACCTTTCGTTTTGTGCGTGTCTTTTCAAGACTTTGTGTAAAACACAAATTGCAGACACAGTCAACTCGACTGATTATACACCATCAGATCAGCTTGCTAGTTAAAAATGTTGAGGAGTTTCCTAAAGTCTAGTGACATCATCGTGGGAGATTGTGATCTGAGCTTAGTGGCTACAAAACAGAAAGCTTGCCAATTTTTTCTTCTCGGCACTGAAAATCTAGCAAACAATGCTGGATCCAATTTTCGAAACACCTCAAGTTTTGCACAGGAGTCGACGCACATTTTCAGTTTCAACTTTGCCCATTTTACCCCTTTAAGTAGCCCATGAAATACCCAAACCGTTCCCACTGTACTTCTGACATTCTTCCCTTTTGTCACCTCATTCCTCTACCCATTTTCTCCCAGCCATTCACTCCCTCTCTTTCTCTCTCTCAAGCCCCAGCCATCTGCTCTGTGTGCCCTGACATGTGCATGAGCGCCCATGAGAAGCCCAGTGGAAGTAATCGTCTGTTACCACTCAGGCTTCAACATGTTGTCTGCCCACTGCACATACCTCTTTAGGTCTCTACAAACCCACCGTTGTGTGTGTGTGTGTGAGAGAGAAGCTGACAAAGGAGTGAGGTTACTTGTATTCTCTCATAATGGATGTTAATAGTGATGCATGCTCTCTCTTTTTTCTTTCTGCAGCTGATGCCCAATTCACACCTATCCCTCCATGTTGGAAGATTACAGTTTGCATCCTACAGTGTCCCCCTCACTCATGTATTTGTGGTTCTTTTATCTGCATCAGTCCCTTTTTGCTTCATTAGCATGCGGACTAGAGCATTGCATCTCTTTCTAAATTTTCACGTCTACTTGCTGTACTTGCTCGACATGTAAAACATTAATTTTGCCAAAACATATAAAGGAAAACTGTGTAGAAACAAGTTACATATTGCCATACAGGTTACATTGTTATGTTACTTGATATATTTGCAGTTTGAGGCGGAGAACTGAGTCTTGCGGCGTTTCTGTCTTTGGAATCTGTTATCTGAAGCCATCTCTGAAGGCCGGAGTCAGAGGTGCTTTTGGGCTTCTTTTTTTTCCCCCCAGCCATGAACAACGGTGATGATTTTGAAACACCGTGCCGCTGCTTTGCAGGAGAAATCTCCTCTGGAGTTGTTCTGGACTTTGAATTTAACCCTTTACCATTTTTCAGAGGTATCTGCTGATTGAATCACTTTGCTAATGCTGTCTTCATCTATATGTAAATAAAGGTGTATTAAAAATCAATCACACCTCTCTCTATCTCCCTCTCACACACACTAAATCTCACTCTCCTACTCTTTCATCTTCTCACACACCCAGTTTCTTCTTACATCCTTCTCTCAAGCCTCTGCTCTAGTTTTTAGGCCAAAAAAAATGAATGTAACAACACTTCAAAACTGTATTTCTGCACACGCAAACACACAGTCTTGTTGAGCAGATATTTGGGGGGAAATCACAAAGCACCACGATTATAGTCTACAGCAGGATCTACACTGATGGGGGAGGTGGTGGGCTCATACATTATTTCCTTTTAGTGTCATAAAAGCGTGGATCGGCTTTCCATGGGCTGTACATAACGCTTTTACATGGACAGAGAGGGAGAGAGAGGGAGCTTTTCTGTGATAGGAGTACTGCGCTTCAACAACGTGACTGAATCCCGAGAACAGGAGAGAGGAGAAGGTTGGGGAGAGTGAGGAGGGGAGTTTAAATTCATTTCGATCTCCCCCATTAGGTTCAATGAAGCCAAGACAATACAAGTGCGACCCCTACTGGTTGAACCAGGGCCTGCCGGCCTCCTTCTCCTCCTCCACTCGTGGCCAAGACGCTCCTTACACTGGGAAACAATTTTTTTTTAGGGCAAAACCCGTGTACACTTTGTGTCACGATTCAGCAGTGCACAGATTTGTCCCGATAACTGAATTAGAACTTCACAAAAATAAATAAGAGGCGCTTTCTCGGAGACGTCCCTTAATGGAACACTGATTGATCGTCCTGATATGGGATGGAGAGGAGCTGGAAGTTGTGCCAACCGCTGCCTCTCCAAAAAAAAAAAAAAAACCTGCAATGTGTTATCCAACCTCCGAATAAGATCAGCACAGCCATCCTTTATATTGCCTTAATCTCATCTCTTTCGGTAAACCATTGGGCGTCTGTGGTTGTACTGCATACACAGTTTGATTGTGGTTCATGAGAAACTACCAAAAGATGCACATTTCTTTGCATTTCTGCTCCACAGTTAGTCTATGTGTGCAGATGTCTCTGCGTTAAAGGGATAAACTGTTGTGTAGATGCTGTACACTGATGCGCTTTGAAGCTCCCTGCGCTCTGCTCTTCACTGCACCAGCGTTGGGAATTAAAAAGGGGGAATTACAGCACTTGATGTGGAAGCCAAAAAGAGGGAAGAGTTTGATTTTTACTGCTTGCATTCAACGCTGCCTGCCTTTTCATCGTTTAAATCCAAGTTGATCGTGTTTTAGGGACAGCTGTGGGTGCCGCACTTTGGATACGGGACGCTTGTGGGTAAAAACGAAAGAAAGAAAGCCAGATCAGCGGGCCAGGAGAGGGCGAGAGAAAGAGACGGTTCGTTATCATCAAACCCTAAATTAAAAGACATGGAAAAGTACTTACAGCATCTCCCTTCCACGGAGCTCCAAAACAGTGGTGTGAGATGACATTGCAACAGTCCCTTCTCTCCTCGGAGAAACCATGCAGCCTCTGATGGATCACTCTCACCAAACACTGCACAACAGGAGAATAAAAGAAAAAATGGGGGGAAAAGAAAGAAAACCTCCGAATCTCTGGCAATTAAGTATTCCCAACGTTTCCAATAATAATAATAATAATAATAATAAATGAATGAAATCCCCCGTTTTAGCACTTGGCGAGCGCGCAGCTGCGAATAATAATTAAAAAAAAAAAAATCACTGTTGTTGTAATCCAATCTTCATTGTGTGTGCGCCTATGCTGCTGATTCTCCACTGCAATCTCTGCTGGCCCCGCGCATTGTTGGGGGACTCAACCTGCCTCGGTGTTGATTAGAGCTCCCTGGATCCCGTTATTCCTGTCCCGAGAGGAGAGGAGCGCAGAGGAGGGATGAGAGGCAGGCGAGCGGCGGCCGGACGCGCACATAGACGCACATGCACACAGAGCACTACAGTAGAGGCTCCGGTAGCCCGCAGACCGAGCATGGGACCCGCTACCACCGTCTCTCTCTCTCTCTTTCGTCGTGCACGTGTATGTGCCAAATGTGCCCGCGTTTTGGTCTGTGCGTGTGCCTGTGCGCTCCTTCTGCAGAGGCACAGGCAGCTGGATGGATAGACGGACTGGCGGTCCGTCGTTCTGTCGCTCTCCCTCTCTCTCCCTCTGCTGCTCTCTGCGCTAAGGCTCCATCAGAAGTCGTTCAGTCATAAAAAAGAGAGGGAGAGAGAGAATGAACAGGCAACAGGGAGAGTTCTGCGAAACACAAATGAATCAGGCGTCCTTTTCTCACACAATTTCGCCTTCTCCGTTCTTATTTTTGCCCAGAATAATCCTCTAACCCCCTTCCAGTCGTGCCTTTTAGGTTTTATTATCCCAAAAAACTGGAGCGCAGAGAAGGAGCGCAAAGAAAAATATAATATTAATAAATGCCACATGAATTAATGAATCGCTTCGCCCTCGGTTGCCACTGTGGATGAAAGGTTGACACATGATGCGTATCCGCAATCTGACACAGACGCCTCCATTGCTGTGAAATCGGTAAAGTGTTCTAATTATCTGTGCTTTAACCTCATTTGACCCACCTACGAGTTCACACTGAAGTTTCTCGAGTTGCTGCCGCCTGCAGAAGTTGTGGTTCACCGTCCAGATGAGAAGTTGCACAGGTAAGTGAGCACCAGCTGATCTGCTTCCGACCCGGAAACAGGAGGTTCAGGCCTTTAGTTCCTCTGTCCGGCTGAAATGCACCGTGGGGAAAAAAAAAAAAAAAATCCATTAAACCTGTTTATTTAAGCTCCAGGCCTACGGTTGTTTTTAAATTGGGAAACTCAAATTTTAGAGGAATGTTTCTAATAATTGGTTGAGGATTTTCAAGGAACATATGACAGGACTTTGTGTTTTATGCTTTTGGGGAAACATTTGCAGTCTCCAATTTCAAGATAAGTATTGTTTCTGCCTAAGTAATCTTCTCAGACTTTACAGTTTTCACTAAACACTAAACAAAAATATAAACCCAACATGCAAATTTGTTTATTTTATTTGTTCTGACAAAAATGAAAAAAAGCGCACCATCTGATTTCTGTTGTTCTGGTTACAAATGGTTAAATTTAGCCAACTGTGCACATTTTATTTACTATTATTTTGACTTTCAAACAAAATGATCAGATACCATGACCATTACACAGACACTCCTTTGACTGATGAAAAAAAAAATGCAGCCTTATTCAAATACCACTGTGTTTCTGTTGGTATGCTGGATCCTGGCATGTTAGTTCGGCTCACAGCCAGACACTTGAATGTCCAACATTTGTTGTCTAAGAAAACCTGTCAGATAATCTGCCACAGCATCTGCCATGTTGGATGAACCTGTCCAACAGCATGATCCTGTCCCCTTAAATGTCCACAAACTTGACCAGGTCCTTCAGAGAGAGAAGTACAACATCCCATTGCAACATGGACGACCTCATTAGCTGTACGCACTGCAGACTTTTGGCACTACACAGTCCACATGGTGGACACAGTCACTTATGATTTCTGTTCTATAACGCCACTCTTCCAACATAGTGTGTACTTTGCTGTGTCATGACGACCAATCTGTTGTGGAAACGCCATGTGTTGGAATATAATTACCTACTTTAAAAGAATAGACAAAATTTTGGATTGTGTTGAAAATACTGTGATGAGAAATGACAAAGAAAGGTAGATTCACAAAACATGTCATGTCATGTTTTGTCCCTCTCTGGTCACTGAATAAACCAATAAAAACTCATCTCCGTGTATCAGAATTATGTATTTAGAAGTTCTAAATAATAAAATAAACATTTCCTCTCTAAAGTTGTATGAGGTGTAACTCTACACTGTTGTTTCCATTAGAATGAGGAGATCTACGTTGCTGCTTCTCCCTCCAACCACCACTTCCCTTCCTGCTCACTGCAGCTGGAGCACACCAATTTACATCTCCTCAAACACTGGAAAAATACTTTGTGCTACATAATGGTAATTTGTAATATTGGGGTAATTCAGCCACACATTTTAATATGGAAACTGATTCTGAACAAGAAAAATGATACAGAATGCTCCACCCCGCAGGCTAACAGATTGGTTGCCTTAAGTTTGTTGCATATGAAACCAAAATCTGAAATGGCAGAAAGCAGTAAACCATTAATTTTCAACTAAGTTTTGTATTTCACCTGCAACCACTGCTACTGAGCAAGAGTCAGGCTGACGCACTTTCTTTTCTTTATGCCAGTTAATAGCCTGGCAGATGCATTCTGGTCTAACTGCAGTCATGTAACACTGGACCGTGTCAACCTTCATATGCAGAGACTTACAGTAGTCCAGCTGCAACCTAGTGAATGCACAGATAACACTTTCCAGGTCCTTGCTGGATAAAATCAGTTTAAGTTGGTTGATGGTTCTGAGCTGACCAAAGCTGCCCCTCTCAACGCTGTTGACTTATTTATTAAAACTGAACAAGGAGTCCAGGAATACACCAGAACTGTTCAGACAATGAATGATAAATGAACAAGCCCCTCCGTAAAAACCTTCACAACAAAGACAGGAATAACACTGGACAGTTTGGTCTATGTAAGTGCTAACTGAGGAGGAGAACTCTGAGTCAGAGTATGAGATGAAATTACTTTTGAGAAAACACACACGCACACGCACACACACACACACACACACACACACACACACACACACACACACACACACACACACACACACACATATATATATATATATATATATATATATATATATATATATATATGAATTTTGCGCAGCACATTTCACCACAAAACTTCCCAAGTTCATTATTTAAACTAAGACAACTGCTTTTTGTGTTGCAAGTTTACTGAAAGCTTTTTTGGCCATCAGACTACATGGCATGTTTGGCAGACACTAAATAATACACACCATCTCAAGGATACCATCCTTACCATTAAGCATGGTGGTGGCAGCATCATGGTGTGGGAATGCATCTTGGCAGCAGGTCCTAGAAGGCTTGTAAAGGTAGAGGGTAAGATAATGACAGTGAAGTATAGGGAAATCCTGGAGGACAACCTGATGCAGCCTGCAGGAGAACTTGGGAAGATTTGTTTTCAAGCAAGACAATGACCTGAAGCATATGGCCAAAGCTACACAGAAATGATTTATAGACAAACAGTGTGAACAATCTACAGTGACTGAGTCAGGATAATGAAACAGCTGAGAATCTATCTATCTATCTATCTATCTATCTATCTATCTATCTATCTATCTATCTATCTATCTATCTATCTATCTATCTATCTATCTATCTATCTATCTATCTATCTATCTATCTATCTATCTACTGCCTCTATTTTAGTGGATTCAGCATTTTTGATTCTCCCTCTCTGATGCTGTCATGTGAATTTCCACATCTCTCCACTGTGCAGTCTCTCTCCATTCTCTCTCTCATTCTGGTGAGAGGAGGATAGAGAAGAGCCTGCATCAGAGAGTACAGAGAGGGAGACGGGGGAGAGAGGAGGAGAGAGGAGGGAGTGTTACATGCAGTAATACAGGCTTCACAAATGGGTATATAGTCACAATTCACACCTGACTGGGCAAACGACTGGAGAGGCACAGAGTAGGCTGTGTGTATATGCATGTGTGTGGCGGGTTAGGGAACTGCTCACTGATTCTTTTTGAGTGCATCGACGTGCCGTAAATCCATGCTATTCACACATCTGTGGTTTTAAAAATGCTGTTTTAGGATTTATTATTGAGCCGCAATGCACAAGCCAACCGCACTTGCGTTTGTGAAGATTGAACGAACACGTTTCAATCTGACGGTCTTGCTAATATACAAGAAAAGGGCTCTGGTAGTCCTGCAAAGACAAGTTGCATACAGCAACAAATATCACAGCAAACCTGTAGCAAGGATGTAATAAAAATGTCACAGAATGCCATTGTGACATTAAAAATGCCGTAAGGCTCAGTCGGGTCACCATGAACTCATTATTGGGCATCACACATACATTATAGCGTTCCTACTGAAATATTATGGTGATGCCACCAAAGATAGCATTACAGCTGAGTGCCATAAGGTTCTATAACCTGAATATTAATCAGCTTATTGCATGCAGTATACACTCCTGTAGGAGGATTTTGAGGATGTTAAAGGCTATAACAAAGGGGAATCGAAGCACTGCAGTGTTTTACAATGACTGCAAAGGAAGGACTGTTGCAGAATTAAAACTGCAATACCGTTGACAACATGAACACAATTTAAACAAAGCCTCTTTGAATGGGAATGCAGTCTACCTTGCATCCACTGAAACTTCACAGCTGTTGTGTATCAGATATATTCCCTCTCCCCACAGGAGTACAACAGCGAAGATATTTGTAGCCTGACTTTATATAATAATATCTAGTATACACCATCTTTGAAGTGGATTATATTGTGCAGCCTTCCCCGGGTGTAATCTAGTCTGCTTGCTGTATCCTCTTTCAATATTGATTTGACACATAAATGGAGATCCAATAGCCTACATTTGACCAGTGGTCTGTTTTTCATTTTCAGTTATTTGCTGGAGGGTATACAGTATGCAGACTCTGTTAGTCCATTCAAAGGTCAAAGGGGGGAGTATGAAGGTATGCAGATCAGCAGTCTGCTAGGATTTCTGCATGGGAAAACATGCAAAGTTTAAACTTTAAAATGTCCTTTTATGAAATTTTGTGTATTGAACAAATTACTATGCTGCTGCTTTTGTTGATTAATTATACTGTGTTCAGTTTTTTTGTACGCTGCCATGACAAAGCTTAACTAAAAAAAGTTTTGAAGTGAATCTAGTGTTTTGTATACTGTTTTATTCAGTGCACTTTATCTCCTTTAAAGATAATATTAATGACATTTCAGTTTCACAGGATAGCAGAAAGAATGACAGATAGTAAGCAAAGTGGCAAAGTCATGAATCAGATTTTGATCTATGAAGACAGAAGCTGCTGATACAATATTGCAAAGAGCAAAAGGTTGGGTTAAATATGAAACAATACATATTCAAACTATTTTACAGTTGTTTATCACCGTCTGGGTTGCAGAGACAACAGGTCAAGAAGAACAGCCAATAAAATCTCAATAACGCCCTTCATAGGTGGAACTGGACATGCTGATGTTTGCAGCTGATTTGAAGGTGCTTTCTCAGTCTGACTGTGTAACACTCTGCTGCAAACTGCTCCTGTGCCAATCAGAGAACATGGTCCACTGAAGCCAGAAGGACAATGTCAGATGGCACCCCAATGCCTTCATGTTGGACACTTTCCAGACAGTCTGGCTGCACCTTCTTGTACATGAATATCACACTAAGGAAAAGGAGGGAGGCACATACTTATTGGAGTCCAGTAGTAACATTACGCATTTGACTGAATGCCAAAAATGCTAATTCAGCTTTCATAATTCCTGTGGCAAGTTATGCAGGCAACATTGTCACAAGCATTGCAGAAATCCACAAAGCTAACATAGAGGACTGGCAAATCTCCATGCATACATTATTAATCTAAATAATGAACTATTTTTGGAACACAGGAAACTAGCTCAAGTTTTATTCCTTCAGTTTCACAAAAGGTCCCTGCTACCCTAGCAGCAGAAAATGTTCAAGCACATGTAAACTTTGTCACAAGTGCTAGTGGGACGGTTGAACAGCTTCCTAAACTCTGCACTAAAGGTCGACCAACATGTTTTTGTCAGGGCCAGTACAGATTATTAATAAGCCAATAACCAATATTTAGAAATGCACATTTGCAGTAAAAATGAAAATATTTTTGGAAAATAATTCAAACTAGAACACAAAATTTATGTTTTCATGTGTTACACTGAAAGAGTTTTTCAAAATGTGTCCATAAATGTTATTCATGCTGCGACATGCAAACAATCAGATATTGCTGTGGGCAGGACATTGCTCAAAACCTGTAGTGGTGACTATAGCTGTAGGGAGGCAACGGCAGAAGTTAAGAATCCATCCATCCATCCATCCATCCATCCATCCATCCATCTACCCATTTTTCTCTGAGCCACTTTATCCTCTGTAGGGTTGCTGGTGGGTTGGAGCCTATCCCAGCAGACTTCAGGGCAGAGTACATTCTGGACAAGTTTCCAGTCCATCTGAAGCAAAGCACGACATTTTCAAATGATTTATTGCCTTTGGAATCAAAAATAATGATAGAGATTACGATTCTCTACCTGAAACTGGCCTTTTGGGTTAGTATTGAGTTGCTGCAAAGGAGTTTAAATGAAGGGTGAGTGGTCCAGCCCACTTTCTGTTGTTTTTGAGAAAAATGGGTTCAAAGTTTTGTGTTGTCAAGAATGGCCTAGCATTCAAAGCGTCACTGTAACACTATATTTAGGTTGTGGGTTAGACTAATTTGCCACTAAAATCCAGATCATGAAATATTACACAAATTATATAAAACTCAGATTTTTTGTGGATTATACCACTCTGCTTCTAACCCCATGAAATATCTGGTGGTCTTTTTCTTGAAAGATGGATTGGTGCAGCATCTCTTGCGCCATTGCGCCAGAGGGTCATGGTGAAGAGAAGCTGAACAGGAAGGCAAAGCTCTCGATTTACCAGTCTGTCTTCATTCCTACCCTCGCCTGTGGTCATGAGCTCTAGGTACTGATTCACCTGATGGATACAAGCAACTGAAATAGATCTCCTCCATAAGGTGGCTGGGTTCAGTCTAAATGACAGTGTAGAGCTCAGACATCTGGAGGGAGCTTGGAGAAGAGTCCTTTGCACCCTAAGGAACCAATTGAGGTGGTTTGAACATTCGATGAAGGCGCCTTCCTTTCTTTCTGGGTAAGTCCACCTGAGAGGATATCCCATGGTAGACCCAGAACTTGCCAGAGGGATGATAATGGTATATCTCATCTGGCCTGGGAGCGCCTCAGTGTCCCTCATGTTGAGCAAGAATGTGTTGCTATGGAGAGGCATTTTAAATTCTTCTTCTAAGTCTGTGGTCACCATGATTTGGCCCCAGAAAACTGGAAGAAGATGGATGCATGGATGCATGGATGCATGGATGGATGGATGCAGAACAACGCATTCCCCCAACCCCTCTCTGATATTGAACTGGGGTTGTCTGAACTGTGTCTTACAACTTCATGAACTAGCAAAAACCAAACATATACCATTCATGCCCAGTTCACGCCATCGATATCCAACTTTTAAGTGACTATTTCTGTCTGCTGTTACGTCATTAAATGAGCGCAGCACAATGAACATCTTCCAGGAGTGACTGTAGATGTTATTCCCATCCTGATACTTAACCTTTGAGTGTGTCGACTGCCACAAAAGTTCTTTGCTGGTGCAACCCAGAGTTTGCAGTGCTGAATGCTGATAGTCAAACACGAGCCTTGATAAATATTTTAAGCACAGATTGTCACCAAACACCACAACCCAAACTGTTCCTTTTTACTTTACAGTCATGTTACATGTTCCAGGAGTCATTTTCTGTTTCACAGTATCGTTGACATGTACACCTCTCATTTGCTCAAAGTGCATCCAGATCCCAAGAGCAGTCCGCATTTTTGCGTTGCTGCTTTAGGTAGCGCAAGGCTGAGCTATTTGGGTTGATCTGCAAATCCGCAGCTCTCAGTGCTGTTTGCTCTGCTGTCTCCATCTCTGCAAGGCCAAGTTAGGACAGAGGTTCATGAATCATAGAAGAAGGTGTGTTGTATCTCCAAGTCTGATCATGAAAATTCAAAAATGCAGGAGGTTTTGCATAATGAAAAAATGTGCACTTGAGCCCTGAATGGACAATGCTAGATGATTAGGCGGTAAGTGGGAGGGACTGAAGGTGTTGATATGATTGCGTTTGCGTGTCAATGTGTGCGCGATGGCTCGGGGATACCGGTGGTGGCAGACATGATGGGCTGCCATGTGTGTGGGAGTGTGTTTGTGTGTGTGAGACATGCTGAGGGGGAGGGAGAGGAGGGGTGTTACCAGGTCACCAAACAGCTGTCTGGGAGACTGAATGGCCCAAGGGGTGTACATCACACACACACACACACACACACACACACACACACACACACACACACACACACACACACACACACACACACAAAGAGAGAGAGAGGGTAACACAACCACAAAAATGAGACAAGGAAACAGCTGGTACACAGTCTTACTCCCCCAAACACACATACTTCTACACACCACTGCAACATAACATATGGAGATCAATTAGTTTCTCTTATAGTTCTTGATCTTTTTACTGAGAGTATAATTCAGCGCTTCCTGTGGTTTTCCAGATGCAGTAATGTGATAATAAAAATCAATTTCTCATTTCTCTCCCCCCCCTCTCCCTCTCTCTGTCTCGCTCACTCTTTCTCGCACACACATCTACACAACTACAGCACTCACACACACTTACAGTACACATTAGCAGACTTGCACACACACACCACCATGCTGCACATCAGGGGACGCTCACTCTTCCTTTGAAGGTTCAAGGAAGAAGTGAAGAGGCAAGAGAGCGACATAAATCAACGCGGCTCATAAGAAGGAAGGGAGATAAATGAATAGAGTTCGGGAAAACAAACATGTTAGAATGTGTTTGCATTGCAAGAGAGTGACAGAGATGGAAAGGAATAACTCGAAATCACACGTGAATTTAGATTACTATCTCCTCCTGAGCACTTTAATGCTTTAGTCAATACAATAGGTTTCTCAACCTAAAACATGGCTTTCACCATTTGCTCAAACCAAACAACAACTTGTCTCATAAATGACTAATAGCGCAACATTTAAAAATAGATAAGAGGCAAAATGATGCTTGGAGATGACATAACTGCACATTTCTAGACACTGAATTAACTTAATGTCCTCCTGAAAAAATGATATCCCAAAATTTTGAAATTAATTCCTAATATTGACTTGGAAAATGATCAGTTGCAGAGCTCATTTGGAATCTCATTCTAATGTGCTTACTGAAGGGAAACAACTGTTGGTCTTATTTTGTGTGACATTTAGTAGTACAAGATATCAGGTATTCAGCAGCATCCACCCACACTTTTCCTTGAGTATTTCCTGACAAAGCACCTACAAGCCTCATTAGGTACCAATGGAATAATATGATGAGATCAGAAATTATTCCACTTCCCTAAGCAGTATGACTTCATCTTTGATTGCAACTGTTTATGCCGTGACCTCTAGTGTATGGAGCTTGAAAAGCCTCTCCATGCCACAAAGATGATGTTTTTTTTTTTCTTTTGTATTTGTATTTGTTGTAGTAATGAGCAAAATGTACATGGTTTGCATGTCATATTTTAGTGTATATTTTTGCGCTCTTTGTGTTTTTCCTAATCAGTTATTGTCCATCCATTATCTATGTACCACTTAATCCTCATTGAGGTCATGGGGAGGCTGGAGCCTATCCCAGCTGACTTAGTACGAAGGCAGGGGATACCCTGGACAGGTCACCAGTCTGTCGCAGGGCTGCATATACAGACCAACAATCACACTCATATTCACACCTATGGACAGTTTAGAGTTACAAATTAACCTGAGCATGTTTTTGGACTGTGGGAGGAAGCTGGAGTACTGGGAGAAAACCCACACATGCACAGGGAGAACATGCAAACTCCATGCAGAAAGAAAGGAAGGCCGGGACTCAAACTGGGGATCTTCTAGCTGCAAGGCGAAAGTGCAAACCACCAAACCAGCCCTCATCAGTTATTGTATAATACTTAATTTTTTTTTTGACATTTTCTGCATGTGCAAGCCCAGGATTTTCCATCAGGAGATTCTTATTTCTTTATTGCTTTACTTACTACACAGCTGGATATGGCCACCATAAGGATAACTATGAACAGTGTCAAGTCAAGGAAGACACCAGTGCTGATTTGATGTGCCACTAGTTTCAAATCCTTCATCAAATCAGCAGAAATCTGTCACCTCACCGGTACCAGAAGAAGATGACACTTTACCCTCCGATAGAGCAGCCACAGCAGATATGAGTTATCCTCGACTCCAGAGGACACAGTAGTTACACTGAGTGAGTCTCATGGTCAGCCAACAACCTGACTCGTGGGTCTACACATCAAAAATGCACACAGCAACTCAGTCAAAATTAGCATCATTGGACACCCTGTGTAAAATATAGACTAAACATATGGCTGTTTCAGCAGACTCCACCGCTGGATCCCCTGAAAACAGTGAAATGATGTGCCTGCTCCCTGTTCACCAAATGCTCTCCTTGGCATTTTACAGCACCCACTTTTAATACTGTATTGCGCTGAATCATAATTTATTTAGTCAGCTTACTAGCTAAACTAGCTGACTAAACAGACATCCTACATTCGAAACACTAATAGTGAACGGAATACAAGAATCCAGACCACATATTGAAACAGGAGACAAGTTATAGGAAATATCGCTCACATGTATAGACAGTGTGTATCATCCATGAGGTATATTTATCTTGCGTTTGTGTTGCTCCTGTATCCAGAGAGATGGATTAAAAAAAAGGCAGATATAATCACATAATCATAATCTGGATGAAGCAGTTACACTGACCATAACCCTGATTTCCCAAAGGAGTCTTAAGCCAAGTATCTTTCTGAGCAGGTAAGTGGCTTCCTCCCTGTTTCTCTTTTAATGCTGGAGTCATTCTGAAATTGATCACTTGGGGCTGAGGGAATTCATTATATTTGACTTTTGGCCACAATTTGTGACTAAACACAGTTTCTGGTCGAATGTGTCACAGAAGTACATTCTTGGAAAATCCAGCATCCCTGTCCTGAGCCTCAGAGCCTGCATACTTTAATGCTGGTTACCCTGTTCTTCATAATGACTCATGATGTCTTCTAATTGTGAGTCCTCATTCAAAGCAACAGAGTCTTAAAAAAAATGTTCAGACAGGCAGTTGTTGATTTGCCGAGTGCAGCGAGGACTGTTCAAATTTGTATGCAAATGATTTAAAAAAAAAACTTCTGAGCTACTGGAATTAAAATGCAATTCAAATGCAGAGCTGGTGGTGCTGAATTATGACTGGAAACGTGTCATTTCATCAACTTCCCAACCTAACCTGTATTAGCCGCAGAGGAAATGTAGACTAGAAACAAATTCACACACTGGAGAGACAAGCAGGACCCCTGTAGCTGCCCCTGTTTTTTAAGCCACTAGAATATATGAATCTTTATTCTCTTCTTGCTTCCCTGTTCAACAGGATGCCAAAGGTCAGCATCAGGCACAGAGCAACACAGCAGTTATCAATGTTTTGTTCGAGGACACTTGAGCATAGTAGATGTTCGCTGTAACTGGATTTAAACCCTGCTGAACTGACTTTCCTGCTGCCTTTTTTTTTTAAACTTGCACTTCACAACTTTTGTCCCAACAAACAAAACTGTCACATCATCACCTGACAAATCTGCTTCACACTGAATCGAAGCAGTTGCTGAAGGAGGGAACTTTTTGAAGAGTGGCATGACCAGTCTTGCGGGATGTTTTGCTGAACCGTCAAAAGTAGATCCCCAATTAAAAGAGGATAGCGGATGTCTCATGGCAGCATGAAGATAGAAACCTGGCTGGTGAACAGCAGACAGGTGACTGACTTGTTTGAAGAGTAGATAAGTGCAGAGACATATGGAGATGGGTGCGAGTCTATCTGCAAGGCTGCCTTTTTTAAACGCGCTTCAAAGAGACATAAGCCAAAAAGAGAGATGTTTCTTTAATGGTTGCTGGCAAAGTCAGCCTTTGAATGCAGCTTTGACTGGCTAATTTCAATCATGGAGAGGCAGAGCTGCATTCAAACCAAGAATCTGTGTGTTGACACATCAAAAGGCGGCGCTGTCTGAAACGAACAAAAAGCCTACAACTGATTTTATTACAAACGGGCGATAAATTAAAATTGAATTTGCAACAGTAAATCCATTACCACACAAGGGCTTAAATAAATATTGGCATTCTAAAAGAAAAGCTATTAGCAGGCTCTGCTGCATGTGTCGGGGAAGGGGGGTGTGGAGGCTTTTTAAAAATTTTTTTCTGTGAATCTGTCATCTTGACCTTTACTTCTTACAGGAACATATTACAACTGACATTGCCTCACTAACAAACACACACAAGGAGACACACACACACACTCTCGTATGCGCACACACGGACGCACTTGGCAGCTCTAGAGGTTACCCTCACTTTTTCTTGCTGTGGCAGTATCATGTTCAGCAGCACCATCTAGTGTTTTATTGAGCAAATATTGCCTAAAATGGTAAAATGGTGCAGCAAAGTGATGTGAGCTGAATGGGTAAATATAGTGTTTTGTCAGAGAATCTTACCAAAACATGATAGAATATTGGAGCATTTCAAAGACTTCAAAATTAAAACATTTTTGAGTTTTCTTTTGGCAGTTTATTCCAGGTGTCACAATGCTCTCTGTTTATTTCTCAGTTGCGGTGCAGGTGTCTGTCTTCACATGAACAAAAATCATTTAAATCTCCTTTAATTAAGAAGTACTTTGCATAGTTTAGTTAAAGATATGAGAACTCATACAATGTCATTGCCTTTGAAAGGAAAGGGCTAAAAGAGGAACAATGCAAAGAATCCGAGAGTCTGAGGGCATGAGTGAAGATACTTCAATGATGAAATCATTTAAAATTTAATACTAACATTTTCATTATAAATGAAAATGTAAGCTCAGTGGTTTGAAGAATAGAATGTTCCATTTCCAGAACAGGGCCAACAAAAACCCAGACTTCAATATTCTCACCATCATGTTTTTCATTGTGGGTTTAATGCACTGCAGTATCATTCTCACTCTAGTTCATCTCCCTGTATACACCCTCCTGTTCATGGCACAAATCTTAAAATGTTTCTCATCACTAAACAGGATAGGTTTGTCTGCAATGCTGGTATGTCTTCGCCCAACTGTTTGTTCCCCGTTCTGAGAAGTGGTTCAGAGCTGTTACTCCTCTGAGAACACAACCAGACAGCTTTCTTTTGACAGGGCGTTTGCTGATTGGAGTCTTGTTTCCTTCATTTGGCAAACTCTGTATCTGTAATGAAATTGTTTTTGTATCCCTCAGTGAGCAAACCTTATTGATCCTCTGATGGTGTGGTCACTTCTGCTCCCTTTGATCATGTTTTGTATACAACTGATCCAGTTTCCACAAAGTGTTTTAGAGTGCAATGCACCGCCTCCTTAAGGTACCCTAAACTTTTGAATGGGAGTGTAGTTTCACAGCATATACACTATATATACTACTGGTCGAAAGTTTTAGAACACATCCGATTTTTTCATTTTTTTTATTGGAAATTCTGCATGTTAATGTCTCATTGTACTCTGAAATGAAAGCATAGAACAAATACATTTTTAAAAAAAAATAAAATTTAGAAACAAAAATGTGTTCTAAATTTTTTACTCACCTTTGGCAGATATAACAGCTGAACACACTTGTGGCATTCTTTCTACAATGGAAATCAAATATACTTCAGAAAGTTCTTCCCAACTCTGCTGCAGAAGTTCCCATCAATGTGTGGCACTTGTAAGTTACTTTGCTTTCACTCTTCTGTCCAGTTCATCCCAAACCAGCTCCATAGGTTTTAAGTCTGGAGGCTGTGCTGGCCACTCCATGTTTTCAAGCTTACCATATTGTGCTTTTTTCCTGTTGTATTTCTGGCTCAAGCTGTTGACTCTCAGAAACTTGTCTTCTGATTCTGTTGTGGCTTTGGGTCTTCCAGACCTCTTCCTGTCAGAGTTTCCCACAGTTTCTGAGTGCCTTTTCAGGGTGAAGAAAACTATACTCACTGACACCTTGAATTTCTTTACAATTTCTCTGTAGGAAATACCTACATTTTTAAGTGTTATAGTGGTCTGTCTCTCTCCTATTGTTAATTGCCTTTTCCTTGCCATTTTCACACCAACACACTACTTTCTGCAGAACAATGCCGTTCAAATAATGATCTTGAGGGTATGGTGCCATGGTGTGTTCCAAAACCACTTTTATGCAGACAAAAGGGGTTGTAACTAATCAAGAAAAGTTGACACATCTGTAGGATTTGGTAGCACCAACTTTCAAGGCTTGATCAGCCTCCATTGCTGCAGAACAGTTTTAAGTTGTTAACCCATTTCTCGTTCTGTGAAAAAAGGCTTTTTTGTATAATTCTGAAATGTACATTACTTTTCAGTTTCAGGTAACCTTACCTTTTTTTTTAGCCTCTGGCAGTTCACCACTTGTCTTTGTACCATTGAACTTGAACTACTTGAATTTCCATGAAAAACATTGAGAAATTAGGGCATTCTAAAACTTTCGACCAGTTGTGTATATCTGCATCAGAACATACAGTCTATATAATTTGGCTCTTCTTTTGACAAGAATTTGCAAAAAAAATAAATAAATTTTCATGTCAAAGTGAAAACAGATTGAACAAAGTAATGCCAATCACTCAGAAGTATAAAACACAAAACAAGTGACTGCAAAACTATTCAGCCTCGAGTTAGTACTTAGTAGGTCCACCCTTGGCCATATTTTGGCCTGTGTGATTATGTCTAAATTGGCTTTGCACATCTGGACACTGCAACTTTACCTGATTCTTCTTTGCAAAACTGCTCAAGCTCTGGCAGGTTGGATCTGGATTGTGAGTGAACAGCCCTTTTCAAGTCCCATCACAACTGGGCGTATGCTTGGGGTCATTGCCTTGGTGGAAAACCAGTCTAGTTCTCTTGCATCAGGTCGTCCTCCAGGACTTCTCTATATTTTCCTGCAGTCATTTCCCTTTACTTTTATAAGCCTTCGAAGTCCTGCTGCCAGGAAGCATCCCACATAATGATGCTGCCTCCATCATACTTCACGGTGAGGATGACGTCAGTGTTTGGTGTCTGTCCAACATACTATCTAGTCTGATGGCCAAACGGTTCAATTACGGTTTCATCAGACCTAGGACTTGTCCACCAGTTGACGTCAGAGTCTCCCACATACCTTCTGGAGAGCTTTAATATGAGTTTTTTTTTTCAGCAGTAGTTTTCTCTTTTCATTTCAGCAGCTGAAGCTTGTAACTCCCTCAGATAATTCATATGAGTCTGAGTGAGTCCCTCACTAGTCTCTTTCTTATATGGTCACTCAGTTTTTGAGGATGACCTGCTCTAGACAGATTTACACATGTACTGTATTCTTTCCACTTTTTAATGACGGAATAACTGTCCTCCAAGAGATATCTGGCAACTTGGAAATTTCCCTGTATCCATCTCCTGACTTATGCTTTTCAATAACCTTTTCACTGAGCTGCTTTGACTGTTCTTTTGTCTTTATGCTGTAGTTATAGCCACAGGTACTGATTCACAGGTGTCTTTGTACTGTAATCATTTGATATACATTAGCTGCACTCAGATGATCTCCATTTCATTAAATGTGTGACTTTTAGTGCCAACTGGCGGCAACTGTGTCAAATCAAGTGAATCACTTCTAGAATTTTTTTTTTTTATTTGACATGAAGAAGTCAGTTTCTGTGAGATCTTAACAAAGAAAAATACTAAATTCACCATGATTCAGTGCTGAAAAACAATAAATTGGGGGGAAAAAACATTTAAATAGGGTAAATGATGTTCAGAGGTAGTTTATGTGTCACAGCTCAGAGTTCCTATTTGAAAGTCATGCATTGCCATCTAGTGGCTGAAAAACTACATCGCTGCATATTAGAGAACATACAATTTACCTGCAGTTACAATTGGAGATCATGTCTTAAGTGTAATCTGTGAAACTGCAATGTGACTAAATTTAGTAGTGGGAAGAATGATAGAATTATGTAGAACATCCCTAAAGCTTTGGATCGTGTGGATACTACTGAAGAGACTTGGTTTGAGGTTCAGCAGTATTGTTCTCACTCCAGTTCATCTCCCTGTACCCTCCTGTTCATGCCACAAATCTTAAAATGTTTCTCATCACTAAATAGGACTGTTTGTCTGCAATGCTGGTATGTCTTCGCCCAACTGTTTGTCCTTGTTTTCCCTCCTGAGAAGTGATTCAGAGTTGTTACCCCTCTGAGAACACAACCAGACAGCCTCCTTTTGACAGGATGCTTGCTGATTAGAGTCTTTTTTCCTTTATTTAGCAAATTCTGAATCTGTAATGAAATAGTTTTTGTATCGCTCAGTGAACAAAGCTTGATGTATTGATCCTCTGATGGTGTGGTCACTTTTGCTCTGTTTGATCATGCTTTGAATACGGCTGATCCAGTTTCCACAGTGTGTTGTAGAGTGTAATACACTGCCCCCTTAGAAATCTCCCATCTAACCATGAGTTGACACTGAGAAAGTCTGTCTTTGTTTCGAATAACCATTTGATTTCTGACATTTTCACTTTGTTCTGATGCCACATGTCTCAGTATCACAATATCTATTAGAAATTCTGATGGAAACTTGAGACACAGACATATTTATAACATATTTATAATATAACATAACATCCACAATTTCATCTATTTTACCTGTCTCAATTTCTCCTGCAGACTACAACATAAATAGAATTGATTAAGTCCTATAGGTCACGTCCTTTTATCTAGACTATTATAGCTCTCCTCATCCATCAGATTCAGTATGTTCTTTGACAGTTATAGATAGTATGCCTTTCTGAGTTTTACTAAAATACTATGAAACGTTTTGAAATGTCTCATTTTAATACTTAACATGTCCAAGTGACACATAATCTGGACACCACAGTGTGAACTGTGCAAGATGGACAACTTTAGAACAACTAAGCTTCATATTTTGTTTCTGGTGCTTATTTAGTAGATTGTGGCCTGTGTGGATATGTCTCGATCAACCTTGCACATCTGGACACTGCAACTTCAATCCATTCTTCTTTGCAAAACTACTCAAGTTCTATCAGGTTGCATCAGATCTTCATATTTTGCTTCTGAAAAAAAGTTGGGTCATTATTAGTCCTTATATTACACTATAGTCTAACATAGGCCAGCATTGATAATAATTTTTAGGTTATAACAATGCAACTGATTTACCAACAAAATATAAGAGTAACATATAAGGGGAATACCTTGTCATGTAAAAATATGTTTGACATTTTTGTACTGTACTTTTCTTGTTACCTATCAGCCACAACATTAAAACAACCGGCTTACTATTGTATGGCTCCCCTTCATGCTGCCGAAAGAGGCCTGACATAAGATGTTTAGGTATGTCCTGTGGTATGTGGTACCAGGATGTTAAAAAATGTTAAAAGGGGCAGTGATGCAACGGTTAAGTTCCTCGACTACTGATCCAAAGGTCAAAAGTTCGAACCCCAATGCGGCCACTGTTGGGCCCTTGAGCAAGGCCCTTAACTCTTCCTGCTCCAGGGGCGCCGTACCATGGCTGACCCTGTGCTTTTTAAAAAAAGATGTTGGCCCTGTGGGTTGTTGGGGGGATTCCTCCCTGGATCATACTGGTTTGGTGCATCCTGTGAAATCTCAATGCGGCTGGGAAGGAGTTTAGAGGTTGGGTCAACTCCTTAAATTCACTGCCAAGTTCCTTTAGATATTACTGAGCAGTTTTTGCAGTATGGGAGGACACACCCTCCTGCTGTAGGAGGCCGCTGGTGTTGGAGCATGCTATCGAAATGGATGGAGTGTGCTTGCTGTGCAACAATATTTAAATTAGTGGTACATGTAGAAGTGACATCCACATAAATGACAGAGGTTTCCCAGCAGAACATTGCATTATAATGAGATGATAAATCAAGTTAATGTTGAGGTTGCTCGGTGTACACCAATACTGATATATCTGATATAAGCTAATTATCATGCATGGATGATTCATTTGTCGGGCTAAAGTATGCTCAATTGGAATCAAACATTAGTAAGTAAGTTAACACAGTAAACAGAAGACACTGGCCAGACTGTGTCAGGAATTTAAAAAAAAATCTTGTATTTTTTAACAGGGAAACATCCTTCAGGACAACGGTTGGTCATCACACAATAATCAGCAACGATACAATAGATAGAGTCCGGCTGTGTGTCGAGCCTTTAAAACACCGCCCCTGTCCCCTCCCTTCTCCCTCTGTTCTGGGGAATGATGGAGGAGCTTATTATTGCAGACACATTAGCTCTCCTCTGACAGACAGAACACATGCACCTCCTCCCCTCCTTGTAAGGCTTGGGGCGGGTCCGGGGTGGGGGTGCCTGGGGCCAATCACTGAAGGGTTGAAAGAAAGAAAGAAAGAAAGAAAGAAAGGAAGGAAGGAAGAAAGAAAGAAAGAAAGAGAGGAAGGAAGGAAGGAAGGAAGAAAGAAAGAGAGGAAGGAAGAAAGAAAGAAAGGAAGGAAGGAAGAAAGAAAAAAGAAAGAAAGAAAGAAAGAAAGAGAGGAAGGAAGGAAGAAAGAAAGAAAGAAAGACAGAAAGAAAGAAAGAAAGAAAGAGAGGAAGGCAGGAAGGAAGAAAGAAAGAAAGAAAGAAAGAAAGAAAGAAAGAAAGGAAGGAAGGAAGGAAGGAAGGAAGGAAGGAAGGAAGGAAGGAAGGAAGGAAGGAAGAAAGAAAGAAAGAAAGAAAGAAAAAAGAAAGAAAGAAAGAAAGAAAGAGAGGAAGGAAGGAAGAAAGAAAGAAAGAAAGACAGAAAGAAAGAAAGAAAGAAAGAGAGGAAGGCAGGAAGGAAGAAAGAAAGAAAGAAAGAAAGAAAGAAAGAAAGAAAGGAAGGAAGGAAGGAAGGAAGGAAGGAAGGAAGGAAGGAAGGAAGGAAGGAAGGAAGGAAGAAAGAAAGAAAGAAAGAAAGAAAGAAAGAAAGAAAGAAAGAAAGAAAGAAAAAGAAAGAAAACACAAGGCTTCTGATTCACCAGAGCCAAGTTCTATCACAGTTTGAACTCTCTGGTGTTGTGAAAACACTCATGTTGTGTCAGGAGCGTGATCACCGTCACTGGACCAGCTCAATGTCAATCAAGAAAACGCAGCTTATTACTATTCTGATCAGTCCTTTACAGAGCATCAGGGCTGAGGCTACTCCTACATATAATATACATCAGATAATTATTTTCACCACCTACTATGTTTAGAGTATCAGGAGGAAAAGTGAAAAAAGTTCACCTCAACAGTAAATAACAGTGGTTCCAAACAAAATAGAACCAACTTGGTTTCCATTTCTCTCTATAAAACTGTATAAAGAGGAGCTTCGTCCTCTTACAGTAAATAACCACCCAGTATTGCATTGGACAATAAAGAATAGGGTCATTTAATCAGTATTTTATCAGATACCAATTAATAAGAGCCCAGTGCAATTAGGTAGTCAATCTACAAATGGAAACATCTGAAAATGCAAATATTAAAATCTCTAAAACATCCAGATGAGTCTTTCCCAAAAGTTTTTTTTTTCTTAAATCAGAACATGCAATAGTCAAAACTGTTTCCTCAAAAACAGGATTAAATACTGAGATCCAAAGATCTGTAAATTGTAAGAACAATTATGCAGTCACTCTACCAAACTGTGTGGATTAATATGGCAAATATGCTTTAGATCGGGGTTGTCTGCACCGAGTTAAATAAGAGTGAGACAGAGAGAGGCTGTCGTCTCTAGACTACTGAAAAACCTCCTATTGCTGACAGTCTGTGCAGGAAGAGGACAAGAAACAAGACAAAGCAGTTGTACAATATCATGATGTTCAAGCACATACTGTATAAAACATGATTTTAAAACAGAAATGACCAACTGTGCCATGTTCAGGAAGGACAACCTCTCAGAATCCAACATCAGATATGTCTCTGTATACCAGAACTGGAGGAAGAGTGCTATGAAAAGATGAGCCATCTATGTTCATCAGCAGCAACACTTTCACTGTCCCGGCACTTTACATTCTGCTTTTGCAAGATGCCAAAATTCATCTACTTTGTTATTTTTGCATCACTTCCACTTGATCTGCCAAATGTGGCTTTATCCAGGGATGACAACCAATCAGGGGGCTTTGTTCTCAAAGGTCAAACATGTTGACCTGCATCAAAAATGAGGTTAACAGACAACAATTTTTATTTGTTTTTAATCTCACAAGTCTACCCTCTGCATGCATACTGCTTGGGAAAGAAAAAAGCTAATGAGAGTGTAGCAGGAGAATGATTATCTGCTGATAATCAATAATAATCCTTTTCATCACTGACCCCATGTATACAAAGGTCCCTGCAAGTGTTACCATTTTCAAGGCAATTTATGCATTTGAAACCATAATAAAATTAGCTTCTTAAAAACAAAATGAACACCCATAAAAACAGGACTGGAGACATTTTTGCGCACCTGGTTTAATACTATTTCAGACTTTTAAACCGTGCTGCAGAGACCTTTCGTCACCCAGGCAGTCTATGAGAAAAACTTTTAATTTAGTTGTAAATACCTATCAAGACAAATTTTTATTCACTTCTGCACAAATATGAAAAACTCAGCCTTAAGTGATTATGGTACAGCATCAAAGCACTTTGGTTTTCACTCAGATTACTGAGGACTTGTGCATGTTACGTGCTGATCACAAAAAAATAGGTAAAATAACACAAGATAAAAAAAGAAAGACGCCGTCCCAGCCAGCTGCCTTTGAAAAGGGGGAATCAGTACCAAGAAGCTCACAAGCATGCTTCTCGTGTGCATGTGCCAAACCAGACTGTGCACAAAAGAGAATAAATACATATTGTGCTGTGTGTCAGGATAGTAGTATGGCTTGGTAAGAAAACATTCAGCCACTGGAAGGAAAACGCTTGCCATACTTTGTCATTCATACCATTGGGGGGTTGCATGATTCAGTCCGGTTAATTTAAAACAATGTGGGAAACCAATGAGGAAGTTGGTTTGTGAGGTTAAAAAAAGAAAATCTGGAATGACAAATGGCTTATTGAGTCCTCAGCAGAGATGCATGTCACTCTTCTGCTTACAGTAACACCATCAGCGGGTGGGCCTGAGCTTTGGGAGAAATCTACAGTACCTAACACTGCTTTCAGCCACACCCATCACAGCCACATGTAGTATGTACCTATAGTAGCATGAACACCAGAGATAAAAATACTCTCAATCATCATCATCATATATATGTGTATATATATATATATATATATATATATATATATATATATATATATATATATATATATATATATATATATATATATATATATATCAGTTCTACAGTATGTATGAATACAAGAGTGTGGTTGTTTTTATGTAGTGTGGATGTCACTATATTTTCCACAAGTTATATATTATTATTGCACTCTGGCTACACATATTTAGTAAGTTAGTTTGGTTGTCTTTAGATGTACAGAAACACCGGTGTCAGAGCTGATCCAGCTTGAAAACAGCAGTAGAAGAGCGGCTCAGTGATACCAGGCATAGTTTCTCAAAAGAATCATACAGAATTTTGTTCAGGTTGTAAATTGTCTGATAGCTCGATTTTTTCCCCTAAATTTTTCTTACATTTCTTACATTTTTAGATTCGCAAATTTAAATTTAACATTGCAGAAACACGGCACAGGTTTAGCCATTTAGGCCTAATATATTGCACTAAATATATACTACTTATTTATTCATTTTGCAGTTCTCCATGTGAAAATCCACCCAAAATGTATCACTGAGTCCCCCTTCTTACAACTGTTATTTAGACACTAGAGACATAGAAATCTGAGACAAAGCTACAGAAACACATCACACCTCTGTTCTCTTCTTTTTCTTTTCCAAAATAGAAAAATAAAATCCCTCTCCTCAACCTCAGCTAGCAGACTGAGAGATGGGTTGATGTCCTTCGCCGCTCGCTCTCTCTCTCAGTTTTGAAAAGAAACATACATTCACAAGAGGACAACAGAGGATAAAACAAGCAACTTGAAATTCAAATTTGTGTGCAAAAACATTTTAGATCTCTATAAAAATATGTGCATATGGATAGAGCTATTTTTAATCTCACCAAATACAGTATTTTCCTTTATTTACAATGCACAGATACACAAAGAAACATACACTACAGCTCTGCCCTGCTCCCCCTCTGTCGATGCAAGCATAAGAATAACATGGCCGACTTCCGTGACAACAGATCTGACGATACTTGCACATAGGAAAACATATGCTCACTCACACACACACACACGCACACACACACGCACACACACGCACATACTCACACACTTCTGCTTTGATCAATGTGATCGAGGAGCAGAGGAGGGGCAAGCAGAACTTCTGTAGAAAACCTGAAGTTGCATATCCCACGATACTCCCCACGCTCCATGTCACAAACCACTTCCTGTAAAGGTCAGAGGTTATCAGCCAGACGCTGCTTCCTGATTGGCTTGCGTGGGTGAGGACAGTGTGTGAAAAAAACTTTGGCTACGAAGTTAGGTGGCTTTAGTCCTGGTGTGTCATTAGTATTAGTCCCAAACACACCATGTACAGTGAGTACTGGTACAGCCTCAGTGGATCCTCTGTCCTTCAAGCTGGGTTTAGAAAAAAGGATCCATTCTCTATTATTCTGGGACGAGTCTGTACCAACGTCCAGAGAGAGTAATCAATGTCTTTTTTATGATCTGTCTCAACAAAAAACAAAAACAAAACCCTCTCCCAGTAAACTTATTCTCTCCTCAGCATCGATCTCTGCTGAGGTCAGAGCTCCAGCTGCAGAGATTTTAAACAATTCACCTCCTGAATTAAATGCTCTGTGTTTACTGGGCGGTCCTCCGATTCTTTGCACTGAACCCTGCACCGCTTCCCAGTCTGTTGTCGAAAGGGGAAGAGCAGGTGGCTGTATCAGTGTCTGATATGCCAGCTGACAGGCCGCTCGTGTATCTGGACTGTGGTTGGTCGAAGGTGAACTGGGGGAGGGCAACGTATTCTCCTGTGAGGGGGTGCCTCGCAGCCGGGGAGAGGGGGTGTGAGAAAGGCATAGCGTTTGGGACGAGAGGGGCGTGAGGCTGGATGAAGATGTTGGGGCTGATGGGGATGTGCGGGCGTGTAGATATGGATGCAGGTGGCGGGGTGTATGCCTGAGTGTGCGTCGGGGTGGATGAAGGGGTCAGTGTGTGGGTCGGCGAGTGTGCTTGCAGAGGAACGTGGATTGGCGTTAGCGGTGTTTGCATCTGTGTGTCTGCCGAGACGTCTTGTGTGCTTGACTGTGTGTGTGGTGTCAAGTCATAGGACGGTGTCCTGCGTCTCAGCATCATGCTGCAGTCGGCCAGTTTTGGGGGTGAGGCAACGTGGGGATGCTCCCTCTCTGTTGGCGGGTGGATGGATATGCAGGGAGGACTCATCTTCTTCTTTCTGTGGTTGCTCCCGACTGACTGCACCCTCATAGGAAATCCCTGACCTTTCTCCGACCGACGGACATCCTGTGTGAAGTGTTGGTTATCTCCTGTGATGACGGCCTGCGGGAGGCAGACCTCGATGGAATGGCGCCGGTGGTCGTCCGAGTGACCGGCAGACAGCGATGACGGCTTGTCCAGGAAGCCCTGGTTATCGACGCTAAAGCCTTTCCTGAAGTCATGGTCTTTCAATCCTGCCCCGAGCAGACTGAGCGCGCTCCGTGAGGAGGAAGGTGGCAGCGGGGGAGGAGGAGACGAGGAAGTGGGGTCGAGAGAGCATGGCATGGTGCAAGGGGAGAGGGAGTGACTGCGACCCGTCTTCCCCCTGCTCTCCTGCCCTCCTCCTTCCTCTTCCCTCCATCTGAGTTGTGCGGAGCTGGTGATGTGATACACCTCCTCGTCGGCCGGGTCGGAGAGGGAGATGGCGGAGGGCGGTCGGGGTCTCCGGAGGCTCGGAGGACGCAGGGGGAGGCGTGGTGAGGGAGGTGGGGGGAGAAGAAGTGGTGGGGAAGATAGTAATAAAGGGAGAGGGGAGGGAGAAGGAGGAGGGAGTGGGAAGGGAGAGGGGGAGCAGGGTGGCAGGGAGAGGGCTGAGGGAGAAGGAGGGGGAAGAGGCGATGAAGAGGAGGTAAGTGAACGTGGGGAAGGGGAGAGGGGGGGCAGGAGGACAGCAGCAGGCCTCTCTTGGTGCTCACAACCCTGGGACTCCACCGAATCCACTTTAACTGCCACCTGCAAAGTACAGAAAACATCCCATAATGACACATCGTCCATAAATGGCCGTTAACAAGTAATATCAGTCTACAATGCTTCTAAAAAGTATTCACCGTCCTCCAAAGTTGAAAGCCTGGTAATGAACACTAGCTTGTAACTCCTTCACAGGAACCATAGGTGCCACTGGTGAAGAATCCATGCATCACTCATATACATAGTTTCTCTCATGTTAGCTGCTGAAGCTTTTAACTCCTTCAGAAGTGTCATCTGAGTCCTGGTGGCCTCTTTCCTGCAAGGTCACTCATTTTTTTCTGCTCTGGCCAGATTTATGCATGTGTCATAGCATACTAAACGCTCAGGCTTGTTTGTATTTCTTTAAACCAGTCACAGTCATCATGGGTGGAGCAAAGCAAAAACGCAGTGACAGGGAGGTGATGACTAAAACTGACAATCCACCGGGAAAAAAGAAAAAAACTAGCAGAGTTGTCTAACTTCAAGATCCATATAATCGTCAAAACCTTTATTTTCAGATTTGATTTTTATGTAGTAGATTACAGTTCAGAGGTTGCTGTTGTTGTTTTCGGTGGCAAAGAAAACACACAAATAGCAGAATGGGGAGAAGAAAGCTAACTGAGATAACCTGCCAATGGTAAGCTCATACCTGCACCTTACATCTGGTGAGTCAGACTCGTCTCTTCCTTGCATTGTCTCTTAGATTTAGAGGACAGCCTAGGCAGATTTACACATGTGCCACATTCCTTGCATTTCTTAATGATGGATTTACTGTACTCCAAGAAACTAAGTGACTTAGTTTCTTGGAGTCTTCTTTGGTATAGCCAGCAGTACTGATTCACCAGTTGCTGGACCTTCCACATACAGGTTTCTTACTATTGAATTTCCTCTATTTAATTAATTGTGACTCCGCCTGCGCACTTCAAAGGGTGCAAATCTCTTTAAAAAAAAAAAAAAAAAAAGCCAAATTAATCTGACTACAATTTAATGTTGAAAAGGGTGAATATTTTTTACTCCTCCAAGGAGGCAGAGCCTCGGAGGAGTTATGTCATAATCAGTGTTGGTTTGTCTGTTTGTTAGCAACATTACTCCAAAACGGACTTATGGATTTGGATTAAATTTTAGGGGAAGGTCAGAAATGGCACAAGGACCAACTGATTCGATTGTGGCCGTGATGTGGCTTATAGTCTGGATCAATGGATTTGTTAAAGATTTCTGTATCACTGTGAGACAGTGGCACAGCGTCACTGTAACTATGACTACAAGTGAACACTGTGTCAGCTGCCTGCTGATGATCACATGATTGCGATCCTACTACAAATCGACTGCTGTGGACTTATCAGGACTTATCCCTCGGAAATGATACACTGAACAATTGATTAAATTGTGGGGGTGTTTCCGAGTACCATCAATTCCCGCTACATATTTAGGTCACGTGATTTGGTATTCGTGTATAACGTACACATGCATAACATACGCCTGTGCTCAGTGCAAGGTCATTTTGTTTGTGGGTACATCTATATTAAATGGACACATTTTATGATGCCGTGATTTCTGATCACCAATAACTAATAAAGAAATGCTGCATTTCTCAAAAAAATGCTGCATTTCTGACACTGCCATATGGAGGAATGAGCAGCCTTGGAGGATTCCTGCGCTCTCTCAGTGCTTTTCTAGTTTGCATCTGTGCATGAAAGGAGTTGACTTGGGGTCTCTCACCTGTCTGTGCAGGGCCCGTGGTGAGGGGCTGGGTGTTGGCGGGGCGATGCGAGGGAGGGTGAGGGTGGGACGGTGAACGGGGGAAACATCTGGAACCTGCAGCAGGGAGCGGCTCTCACAAGGCTGAGAGTGGACTGACATCACTGAAACTGCAGGGAGATGAGGTTTTATTCGAACGTGATACAACTGCTTGTACATTTAATATTTACACATGCATTTTTGCATAAGACACATGCATAGTTGGGCAAACACACAAACACTATTTTCCATTATTTGGGATAGATTCAAATTATTGTGCTTGAATTATCATTACAGAAGCATCACATCACTAACACTTTATTGTGATAGAACATTTGAACCATTCAATTAAAAGTTCAATTTTTAGTCATGCTAAGTCAAAATTGCTTTCATTTGCTATCAAAATAAAGTGTTTTCTGGGCAAAAAATCCTTAGCAGATGCAGTAGCTGAACTGTAACAGCCCTGAACTGACTGCCAGATGGATGTAATACTCTGCATTAGATCCTGGTTACAGTTACAGTTTCACGTTATGGCATTTAGTCTTGACAGTATGTAGCACTTTCATGTATCATATGTCAAGTATACAGCCAGACGAGGAGACAGAAACTCCATCAGAAGTTCAATCTGTGCTTAACTACAGCTGTGAAACTATATAACCAGGGTCTTAGGCATTCTGCACACACAGGTCCAGTAAACCTGTGAGTTCAGATGTAATAAAAGTAAAACATGTTTTTGTTTTTTTTTTTTAAATATATATATATTGCTGCAAAGTGAAGTTAGATCACAAACAAGTTCATTTGAAGTTGATGCTTTCAGTTCAAGCTGCAAAGTCAATGGATTATAAATCTCTCCAAAATAGGCAAAGATCAGCAACCGTGAGGATTAAATAATTTACACATACAGTTTTCTGACTTTGCAGCTTGGCCATGAAGTTAACCGTCATAGTTTAGTTTCAGCCATTGCACAGCTGAGCAGATGAGCCTGTGTGAAATTTGCAGAGATTCACATGTATCGACTCATCTGCTACAGTCAGTACCTTTGGACAGAGCTGGGTCTGTCCACAGCCTGCTGGCCACAACATGCCATTAGATTCTGACTGCAGATAAAACAGTTATCAGTGCTTAGAGAAATATTCTGTGTCTGTTATGTATGTATGTGTGTGTGTATATATATATATATATATATATATATATATATATATGTTCCTGCTTCAACTTTGACTTTTTACAGACACAAAATGTCTTTCTGAACAGTGAATTCCTAAATCAAAATGTATAAAACACGTAATAATTGATTACAAAGCATTCCTAGAATGGCAGATTGATGGTCTCTGCTGACAAGCTGTTCTGCCTCTACTCCAGCTTCAAAATCCACCAACAAATTCAGCAAACCTTTCCCAAAGCCAGATTATTTTCTTGAATCTGCATCTCTAGTCAAGCCAAAATCCTTTTTTAAACTCATATTCATATTCATTTAAAGTCATATTCATTTTATGGTAAAACTCTAAACTGCAAAGATTACTTATACTATTATTGATGGTAAAACATGAGCATCTTGTCACATTAAAAAGAAAAAATGTAAGCACTTAACAGGTTTGTTATGAACTATGTCAACAGCTATGATTTATGGGATATATTGTTAGTGTTGCTGTATCCTGGTAAAATACCTGCTTTGTCATATGTAAGTAACATCTAATCATATATTACTTTATCTGACCATATTTTGGACTTGATCATTTACTGACAACTTTAAATGACCTTTTCCTTTGTGTAAATCTGCATATTATGTCTGGACTACTGTGTCTGACCAATAGCAAAGTTTTATCATCCATTTTAATTTGGAAGTGCTCGAGAAATTCTGGGTTGGAGCTTTAATAGCGCAGAAAATTTTGGGAATTTAACAAAAATGTATTTATCTGATTACTGATCAGTAGACTAGAGTACCTAGATTACTGAATGACACACTCTGTATGCATAAAAGCAATATGCTAATACTAGTTAATCTTAAGTACTTAATTTGAAATAAATTATAGCATTAGACAGGCAATCTTATAATCACTGTGATTAGCTTGGTGCTAGAAAGGCGCATGCATCATGTTTCAGTTTCAGTCCATGTGAGGTTTAGTGGCTGTTCAACACACATGGAGGACAGAATACAGAGAAAAATTCCATATTAATTCATCAATGCTGATCTCATGTCTCATATTTAAGCCCTGAACTATTAATTTACCTGAATGCTGGTGCTGGGGGCTGAGATCTAATTCTTCCAATGGGTAGGGGGCGCTGGCGGGCCGTACAGGCCGAAACATGTAACTGTCATTAGGTAGCGAGTGCATCCTGGATACAGACATCTTCCCTGACGACAGCTGGTCCTGGTCATCAAACTGCACCTCTTCTTCCTACAGGGGGAGACACAGACCGCACTGACTGGAACTCACTGTGTTTTACTAGAAATACCGGCTAATGCATCAATGTTTCACGGTGAATTAACTGAACTGGCATAGTATGAAACACGCAGCACATAATATTGTAAGGACCTGACCCGACTGTGAGGAGATGACTTATGTTGTGACCTGGCAGTATATAAAAAGACTGAACAGAATTGGATATGCTGCACACTGCTTTATTCTGTCACACCCGCAGCTCCAGTTCCAGTTGTAACATTACAATACTAATGAAGAAGGTCATAGGCTCGTTTCAGATGAACTGCTGCTCGAATAGAAAGTGAACCAGAGGAGGCAGCAGCAGCAGCAGCAGCAGGGGGCAGAGCCAAAAAGCTGCAGTAAAGTCAAACAGTTTCCAGCAACCTTCAGTCTGTACAGGAAATTATTGGAACACTCGCATCCTGTTAGATCCGACTCCATTTTAATAAAATGTTATCGGATTCATATATCAGATTGCATACAGTCTCCAACAGTTCTAATTATAAAAAGGAAGGCTGTTAAAATGCTATGCTGGTGATCTGTGATCTCTAACCATGGTTCAGTCTTCATTTTACATGAAGACTGAGGTAAATCAGTATCCTATCAAAGATCTGTCCCTGTATATTAATGAACTTCTCAGGTTGGCTACAACATCTCTATAGATGTTATTCAATGAACCCTGACATCCCTCTAATCAGTAGTTTTTGTGTCGTGAAATACTTAAATAATTAAACCAGTCCAATATCAATACACAATAACTAGAACTATACAATGCACACAGTTTATGGTCTGTAATCTGAATGTTTTTAGCCTCTGTGACTGAAAATGTCACCAGCAACCACACAGCATGTGCTCTGTTCAAAGAATATGCAAAAGATGAAACAATTTGAGTGGTATACTGTTGAGCAAACATTTGAGCCAATCAGTTGTTAGATCAGAATAAGAATGCCTAATTCCGGTGTGGGTAGAGTCTCAATCTTGTCTGTCATCTCCTCTGAAATGATTTTGCATACATAATGTCAGAATAAATCAAGTCAGGATCAAGTTTAGCCGGCGTTGTGCAGTGATTGGTTCTTTGCAGGCTTGACTCATCTCAACAGATGCAGATGTCTTCCTACCTCTCCAGGTGAATTTGGGCATGGTCCAACATAAGTTCCTGCCACTGAGCTGTTGTTTGAAGTTGTGCTTAGTCTGCGTTCCCTCTCCATCGCCATCTCCAAGGCGATCTCTGCATCCATCTCTGCATCCTCTTTAGCTTCCTGCAAAAGCACATATGTTTCTACTTAGTGACTACATATTACAGGAAATGTTAGTGATAGTCAACAAAGGGGTTCAGGCCCAAATGGGAAAAAATATGTTTGTATTTCTGCACATTCTCCGTCTTTCTTGGTCTTTCTGGTTATTGTACCTTGTTGCTTTCCTCTAGATGTTTCATCAGAACAGCCACCACCACATTGACCAGAACAAACTGGGCCATGAGGACAAAGGTGACGAAGTAAATTGGAGAGACCAAAGGCAGGTATGAGAGACAGTGGCGGTCGTCTGGGTGACACTCCCTTAATGTGTCCTGAGGAGACAGATTCAGAAAGAAGGAGGGATGAAGGGAAGAGAAAAAAACACGGGAAACAAAAAGGCAAACACTGACACACATAATAAAACACAATCAACTGGTAATAGTTAATACTACATGAATGCACAACTATGTCTAGCTGACACTTCTGCAAAGTTCTACTTTTGTTTAACCTAAGATATAATATCTCCTATTTTCTTTTGGAATGAAACCAACAAATAGCTAAACTGGCAAAAATGTGCACAGCTTTACCACAATGTCAAATAACCTGCATGTGCCTGTAAATGTGCTTATTGTTGTGCTTTTAGTTGGCTTCATTATGTGCACTTTACATGCAGAAAGTGTGCATCACTGACTTATGAGTGCCCTCTACTGGAACTTAAAAGGTATTTGATTAGATTGCATAAATCGTCACCTTCTAGTAACACAAGCTCTGAAAAGAAATCTCTCCCAAAATAGCATAAATCAGCAGAAAAAAAACATTATGCGACACAAACATCTGCCATAAATAAGCAAGAGTATGTTTAGAATTCATACTGTTATTATCATTAAGCACATTATTAGTACCACTGTTTTTGTTCTTATCAGATCATATGTACTTTTGTCTTGTCATTTAGGGGCAAGTACATCATCCATCATATCTTTTAATAAAGTCAAAATCAAGATGTGAGAGTGTTGACATTGCTCGGCTCTAAGCTACTTTATCATTTCATAATTGGTTTTCAAGGTCACTGCTCTCTCCGTGGTTATGAGATAATCTAGTCATCATTTATGAGAGTGCATGTATGCGTGTGCGTGTGTGTGTGTGTGTGTGCGCGCGTGCGTGCGTGTGTGTGTGCATTCATACTTTCATAATCCCATTCCAGTTGTCTCCAGTGGACACTCGGAACAGTGTGAGGAAGGCCATTCCGAAATTCTCAAAGGTTGCGTGACGACTCAGACCTTCACATGGATTGTTGTCATTGCACTCTAATACAGACAACAGACAAGTAACAGACATTTATTGCACTTCACTGTAAGTATGTTGATAAGGAAAGCAAAAAAACCAAAAAACAAAGAACAGAGATACAAGTAAGAATGAAATACTGTCAGTGCCCCATTTAGAAAGTCCTACTGCTTTAAATCATATGCAAGCAGAGTAGAAGGAAATAAACAGCTGCTAAGTGGTGTATCCCTGTGGGCGAGACACAGGAGACAAGAGAGGACCTATCTTCTGGAGGACATGGAAAGTGTCAGGGTCAATTTGACAGAAAGCCCTCAGGAGCCTGTTTGCGGAATAAAAACATCCACCAGAAGCTATCTTTCTTCGTTTCAAACCCCAGGTCACATTAACAAGGAGCTGGAGAGGAATGAGAAGGTCCTCAGAGGATTATGTATCTTGTTTCTTATTCTAAGTATCAGTCACCGGGAGAGAAATGAGAGGATTTAACAATGCTACCGTGAAGCTCAGAGGAACTGAAGACAGCAGTGTTACGTAATGTAAATGGAATAAAACTTTACTCAAGTAGTTCTTTTTATGCAAGACTGAAATGCACAGTGTGCCACAAAGAAATGGGAAAAATATTATGTTTACACTATTGTTCAAAAGTTTGGGGTCACTTTGAAATGTCCTTATTTTTGAAAAGAAAGCTTTTTTTTTTTAAAATGAAGATAACGTTAAATGAATCAGAAATACAGTCTAGACATTGTTAATGTGGTAAATGAAGATTCTAGCTGGAAACAGCTGATTTTTAATGGAATATCTCCATAGGGGTACAGAGGAACATTTCCAGCAACCATCACTCCTGTGTTCTAATGCTACATTGTGTTAGCTAATGGTGTTGAAAGGCTAATTGATGATTAGAAAAAACTTGTGCAGTTATGTTAGCACATGAATAAAAGTGTAAGTTTTCAAGGAAAACATGAAATTATCTGGGTGACCCCAAACTTTGGAATGGTAGTGTACAATTTGTAAAAAAGGCAAGACAGAGAAAAACGAGGCTCGATGAAAAGGATGCAGAATTAATGTAAAGGTAAACCCCTATGTGTTAAATCTCATGGCTAAGTGGCAAGAAAATAGAAGTGAAAATAAAGGTTTAGTCTGGGCACAAAAATCCACAGATGAGTAATTAGATTTAGATTCAGATTCAAACTGGATTACTTTAAGGATCTGCTGTGCCAAATATAAGCTATGAAAACAACATGTAGTCAAAAAATGTCAGGATTAACGTTTAAACAGTCATTCAATCCCCTATGACTGCATCTTATCTGCTCAGTCTTCTGCACATACAGTGGTCAGATTTGAGTCCCATGGTGCTGAGGAATGCACATTAGAGGTCTGCCAGTTCTGGTATATCATTTCCATTTGTCAGTGGAAGTGATTTTTTAAAACACAAGTTTAAAAAAATACTGAAGCATACACCCACACGAACCCCAAAAAGCTACAAAGTCCTCAAGTAGAGGACTGTGCTGCTTTATATGTAGATGTTTTGTATTCCCTGACAGCCATCTGATGGGGAAAAAAGCTTCTTTGTTAAAAACCCTTCATGAAAAATATACAACATAAAATAAGCAGGAATAAGAAATGCTATGAATCTGATTTGATGCAAAATTCAGTAAGTGCTCATCACTGTAAACTCCCAGAAATCCCAAACTGGCTCAACGATTTGGAAAAAAGAAAAAAGCCCCATAACCACCAGTCATGATAGAGTCTGTGGGTGGGACAATATGACAGTTTATAGTAATGCTTCCTGATCTCCACCAAGCTGCGCCACAACTTCTCCGCAAGCCAAAACACATTTCACTCCTCAGCTATTGCAAGGCACAAAGCGTCATTTAAAGTGAAGGACAGATACATCTAAAAGCTTCTGTCAGCTGCTTGGCAAAATAAAAATCAGAGCAAAAACTGGAAAGGGGATTTTTGCCCCATAAAACGGAAAAACAGACATCACTTTGTTTCCCCGATGCCAAATTGTAATAACATTTTGCCAAAAGCGAGCTCTTTATCAGCTGGTTGTTTTCATTTTGTCTTCCCAGATGCCTTTTTTCTTCCTCTTTTTGGCTAATCTTCTTCCCGCGCACATTACTGCGCGTTCAGAGAAAACGGAGCCGACCTATTGAGGAAGCAATATGTGAATAAATGTGATCATGCAAATGTGATCTTTCCTTGGTAGGAGCAGCGCTCTGATGTAAGAGTGGTGGAGGGAAGCAGAGACAGATGGGGATGGAGAGCGAGGATTCAACAGAGACGACTCAGGCAGGAAAAATTTGCTCTAAGTCGTGACTGTGGTAGTAATGAGTGCATCCAAAAACCCTTTCTGCTGTAGACCAACATGTGTGTGTATGTGTGTGTATGTGTGTGTGTTTTCTGCAGGTTGTGTGACTGACCCAGTTTGCCAAACAGCTCCACTCCCAGAGCAGCATAGATGAAGAAGAGCAGCATGAAGAGGAGACCAAGATTTCCCACCTGGAAGCAATAACACACGTCAGATTCCACTTCTGTGCACCAAACAGTGTAAATAAAGCCCCAGGGAATAGAAAGCATTAGGATTTACAGCATTCTATTTATTCTATTTGACACATATTTAACCCTACATTATAAATGGAAAGACCTTATTTACCAGCACGTATTGCCCGCAGGTAAGCTCGTTGCTGCAAACACTCAGCTGACACATGCTAAAAACGAACCTCGTACAAGCTATTCGCTTGCTTGTAGTTGCACTAAAAACCACAACTTCTCTATTTACACATTAGCACAGTCGAGAAAACAGGTTGTGCATCCAATAGCCTGTATTTATGCACCATGTAACCTGAATGTAGTTTCATTTCCCCACAGCCATTAAAGTGCGTGTGTGTACACCATAATAAAATAGACTCTAAGCACAAAAAAATCACAGCAAGCTTTAATATCAAAAAGTCTGTGCTGCATTAACGGCAGCATTTTTTCCCCCCATTCAATAAGAAAGCTATAAAAACAGTCATCATAAAGGGTTTTGTGGGCACACTCCGTGAACATTACTGAAAGCACTTCCTCCGACTGCATCTGCATCGTATCATCAGAAAGTTACCAGCATGTCGTCTTTTATCCTTACACTCTGTGTATGGTGCACCCTGTGCCCCGACGGTTATATTTGTACACTTGACATTTAGAAAACAGCAGAACAATGTAGTCTGTCACTGCATGTACATCATAGTTTTGGGTGCAGCTGCTCTTTGCCGCTAAGATTTGGGCCATGCAACAGGACAGAGAGACTTGATATGCTTCATCCACATACTTTAAAACGGAGTATATCTACCAGACAGATGATGGGAGAAAGCCGGTTGTACACTCTGACTGAAAATGTTTTATTAAAAGACAGCACAGCTCACGGATCAAGGACCAATCTATGCAAAAATGCATTTACTGGCAATCTATTTGACTCTGAAAATAGATGCCCTATTTGCCTGAATTTCATTGCAATCTCTTCTGCAAGATCATTAATAAGCTCTTATTTTTATGACCACCAAAAGTGATGTTCTGCAGTGTGCACATTTAATAGGAAAACCAACTGAAGTGCACAACAGACCAGCAAAAAGGTAAGAGAGGGCACAAACAAATATAGACGCTTGAGGGTCAAAATACGACTCTTGTAATGTGGATGGATACGCCTCGAATGAAATATTCATCCACGAGCATGAATCTTTCAGAGCTGTCTATTTTGAACAAAATTGCCATACTGACCCAATATTCATAAATAAAACAAAAAAACAAAACCGGTCTTTGGCATTGGAGACCTCGCAGAGTCCGTGTTTACCTGCGGCAGCGCCTGCATGACGGTATCCAGCAGAGCTCTCATCCCCGTGGCCATCTTCAGAAGTTTCAGCACTGCAGACACACACAACAGCAGCAGCAGCAGCCTGGTTAGCTGTTACTTGGTACATTTACTGCACAATTTACAGTGGCGCAGTATGATACAAGTGTTAAAACTACAGTAGGGAGACTCTTAGCTTTGTATTTACTTCTTGAAACCCATGACATATTACTTATAATGCCAAATTTATAAGGATATACAATGAAAGCTGACTAGATGACTGGCAAAAGGCCGTGCGTGTTTACCTCGTGCTATCCTGAGTACTCTCATGATTCTGATGATGGTAGGATTTATTGGCAGTGCTGCATTCATTTTCAGCTCCTCCAGGGTGATGCCCATGATGGACAATGCCACTATGGCTATATCCAGCTGATTCCACCTAAACATACATTGGTGGTCATTTTAGGAACATACAAAAAATAAAAACAACTGATATGTCACATAGTGTTGCTCTGAGAAGACTTTTCTCTTTCTCAACAAATACACAATCCTTCCTTTGAAATCTGTAATTGTGTAATCTTTAAAGGTTACCGTGAGTTAGCAGAAAAGAAGAAGAGGAGGAGGAGATGCAATACTGCTGCTGTCTGACTGCTGATAGTAAATAGTGAAAGGTTGTTTAGATTAATGGGTATTCCACCCACTAATCTGTACGGTTGGGAAAACATTGAGTTTAACCCTGATAAGACTCCTCCAGGCCACCCTGAGACAGATGAGCACACTCACTATTCAGTGTAATGAAAACAGGGAGCCACAGTTACAGTCCATAAAGTCAGAAGTCTATACATGTGTACATGGAGCTGGAGTTAACTGTTTTATGCAGGATCATAGCAATGAAATAGAGCCGTTACATAACTTTTACATTTTACAGCGCAATGACTTCTACATGCTTCACTCACTGCACTTCATCCTGCTGCATTACCTGTCTTTGAAGAACCTGTGTATGCCGAACGCCACAAGTTTGAGCAGGGCCTCGATGACAAAGATGATGGTAAACACGTAGTTACAGTACTTCAGAACCTCCTCTAAATACTGGACGCACAGACACACAAACACACACAGAAACAAGCGAATTTTCTCATAACACCCCCGACAGACAACATGATTTATTTTCTGAGGCAACATTTAGCAAATAACACATGGAGCATCATAGGAAAGCAATAAATACAATTAAAAAAAAAAAAAAAAAATTCTGCCAACAATGTGTGGAGTCCTTTTTGCTGCCTTTCTGAAAGTAATACCGGATACTTTAATAAAGCAACAGACACCAATTTATATCTTCATCCATGGTTCGGCAGGCAAGCGTAAGGCAATCCTCCGCCTGGGCCAAAGCTCTGTCTCGCAAAGTTGAAGAAACTGATCCCGATCTATATCAAAATTTAATTGGCCACGCTCCACCTCTCCACCAAGTTTCATGAACTTCAAACTAGCAGTGTTTGCGTATCAAAGTTAAACCAACAGACAGACAAACTGCACTGAAAAAACATTTCTTTGCTTCAGTGATGCTTTAAACACACCAATAATTCATATTAAGAAAATTAAATGTTGGCTTTTATGGGAGAATCTAAAGCATTATTATAATTAGAAGCCAGTATTTTGGTTCTGGTCGGAAAATGTGGTGCACGCGTTACCTGTGGCTGATTGTAGTGCTCGATGCTCATCGTGAAGACATTGATGCAGATGATGAAGGTGATGAAGAGGTCCAGGTAGTGGCTGGTGCACAGTGTGTGGATGTACAGACGCAGGGGACAGTAGTCGGCATAGTAGGGCCTCTGCTTGGCCTCTGGAGACCAGAAACAAGCCAAAAAAACAAGACAAAGAAATAGGGAGAGACAGACAGATAGGGTGCAACTGTTAGTAGCTGAGCTCTGAATGTAAAATATCACATGTCCAGTAGTATGCACAGGGAGGTCGAGGGCCAAAGGGAAGGTAACCACCACTTCTTTTTGCTAAAGCTGTAAAAGTTTCCTTTTATTTCTAATCAACCAAGATATGCTTGTTCCCCTAATGCTATTCCACACAGCTCTGGTGCCCCGCTGGTTATCTAATTGTAACGGCCCTCACGGTGGCGGTGCCCCCTTTGCATTATTGCCCCTGTTCCTCAGACAGTCTGTGCATGCTACTGCTTGTGTGAGATGTTCAAATAAGAGAGGACATGAGAGTAACAGCTGCGTTAATTCGATATTTTGTAGTATTTGTGGATTAAAGGGGATCAAATATTTAGACTTTGCAGTATCTTTACTCAAATTGCTATTTCTTGGATACAAATTACAGAGTCCAGTTAATAGGGACCAATAAATTAGTCATTGCACAGTTTACACTTTATCCTTATACTTTATCCTACTTATGTTTATATTTTTGGATGTACTTTTCTATCTATGTTCATATATGTGTGTGTGTGTGTGTGTGTGTGTGTGTGTGCTACATATAAGACGCTGCAGGCATAGCATGTGAGCAAAATACGCAACTAAATCTCTGTTGTTTAATTCAAAGTTTTCTATGTCTAAGTACAACAGCACAGGATGCCAAGTAAAAATGCAGTAAGACGGAGTAGCAGTTGTTTTCTTGTTTAGTTTAAGTCATTCTCTCTTTTACCATTTTCTTTTGCTAAGTGAATAAACGTGTTGTGGGCTTATTTACTGAAATAAATAAATTATTCCTGCCAAAAAATGGTAAACGGAGTATTCTGTCACTGGGAACAGTTTTTAAAAGATTCATCAACTCTAATAATGTTATTCTCATCAGGGTTAGAAAGGTCTCTGCTTTACGTTCAGACCACAATAGGAGAGTCAATGTTTTCACTGAGACCCTGACTGCAGACTAGGTTTTGATAGACATGAGGGAACTGTGAGATGCACTACTGCTTCTGAATAATAAATGGGTTTTAAGTCATGCGGTGTTTATTAAAAGGTATTTGTCACCCATAGTCCCGACTACACCACTAGGTTTTTACAGACTGTGTACTCACATGTCCATATTGATGATTTTTGAGTGTGTTCGTGCATGTTTATGTCTCCTTCCCATGTCCACCATGCCCTGTCTATCTGCTGCATGCTTACATGCCTTTGATTTTAGTTCTATGATTTAGAGGAGCTGTGCAGGGTTTGTTCAACAACACAATTTTCTACAAACTTAATCAATAAAAGCATTACATGCCCCCAATCAAGTGCTCTTTAATTCAACATTTAAGTTTATTATTTGGCATAAATCTATCCATACCGCTTCACTATTAAATTATTTTAGTCTGAGATCTTGTCTGTGATGTTGAACAAACACTGGAGCAACTCTCTTCATTAATAGCATCAGTAAAGGACAAAAACAAATCTCAATAGTCCAAAACTTGTTTTTTTTTCTTGGATTGATGAGTGAGTTTGGACTGATTGTATGGTCAAACCCTGGAGATAGCAGTTTTAGACCAGTGAGACATGGAACAAATACAAGATGAAAAAGAGTTCTGTTCTGCTCACACCATATACTGCCTTAGAATGTAATTATATAATTAGGTAGATAGATATAAAAACCATATGCTTCTTACTTTGTTTCACTTTACATATTACCACAATTAAGTCTGCATTGTTTCTTTATTGCATTTTGACCCACTTATGCAATAGGTGGTGTGTTTCTCATGTTTCTGCCAGCACTTGCTTGTGCTTCCTATGAGTAGCAATCATCTGTATCTAACTTAACTTCTACTAACAGCTGTAATACTTGCAGGTATAGCAGCCAATATGTCTGCTATGTTTCTGAGTCTGCCAGTCAAAGCACGTTTACAGGAAAAGTCCTTCTTCCGACTGTGTCGAGAGCCGCCTCGGGGTCGGTGCTGTACATGCATTCAGAGGGAGGGTGGGGGCATTTCACCAATGAAAATTTTACCTGCAAAATTTCCCAAGACATATCGAGGAAAATAGCTGCTGATTACTTCCACATGCAGAAATTACTACAAAGGTGGTCTTTGAAAGTAATCAGATCTATAAAACATTTCAAATTATTGTTCTGGAGTAGGAGTGATATTAAAACCAGATGTGGTATCTAAGATATAATTTAAGCATTTAAAATATTACAGCTATAGGCATTTTTACTCTACAGTGGTGGCAGTTCAATTATTTAAAGAGTGAGCATACAAAGTTTTAGTCAAGTTAATACAGCTAATCCAGTTTTCCATGCAGTGTTAGGGGAGGGTTGGGGTTGGGTTGGGGTTGGGCTGCAGTCATGCTCTTACATGCTTTAGAATGGCATAGCTCACGCCCTCTGTCAGTGATCAATCACTGTTTGCGTGAGCTAGCCAGTCTTTCAAACTCTCCCTCGTTTTATGTTCAAGTCTGTATACATTTCCCTGTTTTGTCTCTTTGTCATTCTCTTTCTCTTTTTTCAAGCTCTGAAAGCAGGCAGTGCTCAGAAAAATAGACTACCGACCAGCCCCTCCATTCTCCTTACTCCTGCGCTTTTTCTCTATCATTTTGAGCCTCTTCTCTTCCCGCAATCGGGCCTCCTCCTCTTCCTGGTCCTGTCGGCACTTGTGGAAGTTCTCCACCACGACACCGACGAACATGTTGAGGACGAAGAAGCTGACGATGAGTAGGAAGGAAATGAAGTAGAGGAGCATCCATGGGTTGTGGTTTCTTACAGGCTAAGAAGAGAAAAGCAGAGCAGAGAAGATTTTCCCATCAGTTTTTATTGTTTCTGTGTGTGTTGCTTCGTAAATGTTCTTGTGCGATGAACCTGGTTTGAGCAGGCAAGACACAAGCCCCAAATGCTACACTACGAAAATCAGAACAGCGTGAATTCTCTGGAAAGCCTTGGGTACCCTTGGTAAACTTTTCCAAAGTTAGCAAGGATAAATTGTTATTGTAGCAGAGTCATGAATTTTGCTGATAATATCAAAGATAATAGTTTTAATCCCTGTGTTTCCAGTCACTCGATTAATTATGCTACTGAAAAATGACAATCTACTTGAAGTCCCACAGCTGCAGCACACTGCACCACAGGCAGTCCTGGGTCTGATGACAACAACATTAACTGAAGCTTTGGAGCTTCTGCTGTAAACTCTAATGTTGGGCCATAGTTTCACTTAGAAAAACCAGAATCAGTCACCCATGCTGATGGAGGTTTATTCTTATATTATTATTATTATTATTATTATTATTATTATTATTATTATTATTATTATTATTATTATTATTATTATCTTATATAAATTCTACTAATGGGGAATGAGTCTGTGCTATTCTTAAGGTTTGTATAAATAAATAGATCAGCATAACTATAGTGAGTAAGTTTTATTGCTGATGATACTGAATTAGATTACACACCTATGTTTACTAATTTAAGCATTCCATATATCAAAACATGTCGCTAAAGGCAGACATACAATGTTTTTTGCAGCACGAATAACAGCTTTTTGAAAATACTATCTATTAAATAGTATTAAATAGTATTAAATACTATTAAAAAATTAAATACTATTTTTGCATGTAATGTTGTGCATAACATCCCAGTAGAGAGAATGGTTGGTATAAATGCTCAATGAGGATCACAGTGGGTTGTAATACACAGAGGACTGACAGCATGGATTTATGTAGCTGATAGAGTCATTTGCAAATATTTGGCTCTGATCGCAAGTCTGCAGAGCGGATTTGCGCATTCCTCACACCATTACCTGTTGGTCCACTCCCACTGCATCGAGCCCGTCGTACATGATGTTGACCCAGCCGTCCTTACACGACAGTACAAACAAAGACATCAGAGCCTGGAAAGCAAACAGAGGTGTACAGTAAGTCGACATACATGGGTCCAAACATTACAACATACACAGTTTTGGTATTAATATTGGATTCACATATTATATGTAGATTTGTAAATAGACTGCTTTGCACTATTTTTTTTAAAGATTTCTTGCACTGAAAAGGAGAAGCTTTCCAATTTCGTTACACACTGTATAATGACAATAAAGCACATTCTATTCTATAGTATTCTACATTGCACAATGTACTTTGTAACTCTCTGTTTGTCCTTGGGAGATGTACATTCAGTCGACAGCTGACTTGAAATCGATTTAAATATAATACTATCATTTATAAGAGGACCTGCCAATGGCAAAACCTTTTTAAGAATTTGCCTTTTTGAGGACACAGTAATCGACATGTATTAAAGAAATGTATACAATCTTTAAAAAGTTTTAAGTGTATCGTCCTAGACAATAAAAATCAACAATAATGACCCCATTTTAAATCGGGTTATTTATAGTACCTTTTGCATTTGTCAATGTAGGTCTCTAGTACTTTTTCTATTTTTTTATTCTTTATTTTACCAGGTAAGATCAGCTGAGAACTTAGGCTTAAGAGAATCCCAGTCTGTCAAATGTAAATATAATGATGTTGTAGATGAAGTAATGTGACAGTAATTGTGTTAAATATGAGCAGCACTTTAAAACAGCCCAAAGTGGCATTATGATGTCCCGGCTCTCTGTATCTCCCTTCCCATCTTGCCTTATCTCACCACCAGTCTATTAGTCAGTACCTGAATCAGGTTGTCGAAGTTGTACTTTCTTCGTATCCAGCGGTAGTTGGCTTGGAGACAGTCAGACTTGTTCGTGACGTTTTTCGTGTCTAGACCTTCACAATGGTAGAACTTCCCTTTGAACAGCTGGAGAGTGAGGAAGAGAAAAAGAGAGAGAAACAGGTCTGCAGGGCTATTTGGCTGCCATTTACAAATTATCTCAATTGCATTGGAGCTTGAGGCTTTTCAAACATTCAGCAATTAATGCCAGGAATAATAGGACGTTTCATAGAACACGTTCTTATCAGAGGTTTTCCTTGAGTGCTTGGCTAATAGCTGGCCTGGGGGTCATGTTGTTCCTTTTCACACTTAACCTAATTGTCATTCTTTCAAAACTCATATTCATGAGGAACAAAAGCCTATTGTCCACTGGATATTCAAGACACGTCCAATTCCCGTAAGCCACAATTCACATATGTGGCGTGTAAAGCTTTGCTCTCCAGCAAAGGGAAAAAATTAAAAATCAGTATCATTAGCGCTGTTTCTGTAGTGGCTCTCTAGCTAGCTTACATGTCTGCATTGAGAAACTGTTGTTACCTGAACCCCCAAGATGCCAAAGACAATGAAGAAGGCACAGCAGATCAAGACGATGTTTCCGATAGGTCTGAGAGAGGTGATAAGAGTCTCCACAACCAGCTTCAAACCTGGGGCTCGACTGATCACCCTGGAACACACAAACATACACACAAAATTACCTATTTTTATTCTGAGTTCCAGTAATTGCAGTCACTGAAAACCAACATCCACATAGACACAGAAACACACCACATACCTGAGTGGGCGAAGTGTTCGTAGTAGGCGAAGGACTCTGAGAATTCCCAGGATCCTGTTTCCGCCAGTATACGCCAGAGAGACCAAAATGTCAACCAGAGACACAAACACCAATAAACCATCCAGAATGTTCCAACTGGACTGGAGGTAGCTCTGCTTCCCAAAGCAGAAACCAAGAGCTACAACCTGGTGAAAAGATTGTAGAGTTAAAAAAGACAACTTGACCTGCACATTAGGGCTGTAACTAAGGATGAGGAATAAAAAGAACTGGTAAAATTGTTAAATAAAAGAACCAAGAATGAAAGAAAAAGAATCCTCTTTACCTTAACGGTCATCTCTGCCAGGAAGATCACAGTGAAAACGTAGTTGGACACACTCAGAAACACTCGCTCCTAAAGAGGAGAGTGAGAATAATTGTTAAGCCACAAATAGAGGAGCTGTTGACATGAATATAAGACACTGCCAGTGACTACATTTTATATTGACAGCAGGAGGTGGTGTCTTTGAATGGAACAAGAGCAATCTGTTGTATCATACAGGAAATTTGGAAATGTTGTAGGGTATTGCATTGTTGGTAGTTTGAAGTCTCTATTCAGCAACTGAATTTACATAGATTGGTCGACATAGTGTCAGTGAATCAACCTCAAGTATCTCTAGTCTTCTACTGGTGCATAGTACGCATATACTTTAGTAACCAGGGAAAAAATTCTCTAAATGGATGGAACATAATCATCTAGCAAACACCAAAAACCCTATCACAGACCATCTGATGTGACGTGTCTTCAGTTGAAAGCTTTGTAGATAGCTCAATGTCTTGTTTTGGGTTTGGTTTCAGGTAACTTTTTTCTGTTTTCTGTTGGTTGTTTCCTGTGTTTTCCTGCCGCTGAGATTGTTTTCTCCTCCCTGACTGGTTTCATCTGTATCTGGTTCCTCTTGCCTCCCTTGTGTCTGTATGCTTTCCTCTCTCTCTTTGTCAGCTCTTCTGTTATTCTACCTGAGTTTGCTGTGTGTTTGTTGTGCACTGATTCCCTGCCTGTGTTCCTTGTGTCTCTCCTCAGCTTTTAGACTATTTGCTTGGTGATTCTTTGGACGTCTATTGGACTTTTACTTGTTCTTACCTGGGTCCGCCACAGGTGTCTTTCGTTTCCCTGTTTCTGAAGCCTCTCTTATCTTTGGGAGTGAATTTTATTGAAGTGCATGTTGTCCTATTCTGATTTGACACTCCGTAACACTGAACTGATAAGTCCACTAGTTACTATGAAAGGAATCCTAAAGGAGACTATAGTTTTTCTTGGTTACTGTATTAACTTTACCCATAAATAACAAGTAATTGTCAAGAGGAAGCTCACATGGGTCTTTCTGTCTACACTGAGGCTCACTTGAGGGACCAACTGAGGCCAGCCTTTAGCCTACTTATAACCACTTTCTTCAGTAACCCCTGGCATCAAGGGACCTACTTTGATCTAGGAACAAAAACATGGGCTACAGATTCCACCTCAGGACTTTTTCGGCAACTCAAGCAGAAAAAAGCAGACTGTCAAGCACAACAGAAAACCGCAGACTGTCAAGCACAACAGAAAACCAATCAAGTGATTTGTACATCGGTGTACGTTCCAAGACGTTCGCAAACATGTCCAACAGTGAGGCAAGATTTGTATGAAAGGTAAAGTTTTATATATCTGTATCGGATCACCAAAAACAGATGTTTTTCAGCATCTCCTGCCAGAGTTTCTTAAGGGTTAGAACTAACTATGGCCATAAAGGGACTATAAACATTGTGAGAGAGGGATGCTTTTGATCCAAGATGTGGCAACATATTGCGAAATCCTGCCACAGCTCTAATCAGTCCCTAGCAGCTAAAGCTGATCAACCCACAGAGCAAACTGAGCAACTGTCACAACCCCTAGAGAGCTTCTCCAAATTTCCCCAAGCGTATCTGACCTCGGGCCAGAAAGAAACGATTTAACATGCAGTCCCTTAAGGGAGAGAATCTAAACAGTTGTGCAAAATATACAGCATTGGATAGAGCGACACTATACCAAACCACCCTGATGGTAACAGTTAGTGTGAGAGTTTCAATCACATTACGGATGACCTACACAGTGACCTCCAAACTGAAATGAAAAGTGAACAGCACCTGCCTCAGATCCTTTCTGCATGCAACACAGCACAACAGAACATGTTTCTTGCAGCTTGATGTCAAAGAACCAAGCTACCTGTGGATTTTTCACAACTTGGCCATCCATGATTGAGCAGTTAAGCATCAGAAAAGGCTGAAGACTGCACATGACTAAAACTGGTAGCTGCCAGAGCCTGTAATCTTCTGAAGGAAGTATACGCTTGTATGCAATAAAAAATCCAGGATGTCTGGGATTATGTGACGGTTTGGATGTGAAAGAAAGGGTTTACAAAATCTCTGAAAGGAAAAGAGCTGAGCCAGAGGAAGAATATGATATCATTACACTACATCAAGAAGACAGAGTTTAAAGTTCTCCCTTTTCTTGCCACTGTTAACATTCTTGACTTTTCTTTACCTAAACTGCACAGTTTCCCAAAATAAAAGGAAAATGACTGAAACAGGCAGTGGGATTAGGCAAAACATTCAACCTCTAAACTTTACAAAACTCCCAGCTGCTAACCACACGACATAGCTTGCTAACCGAAGATCCACCAGCTCCAATACAACCAGAGGTCCAGTGAAACTACCTTGCAGACCAGTTACATGATGAACCTTCTGTTCCCTCCCCTGTTCATGTTCCTGTCAGACTACAGCAGGTCACCACACAGACCCCTTTAATCTGGCACAATCTGTACACAGGCCATTTGAAAATAACAGTGAAAACAACATTACTCAGGCATCCAGCCAATTGATTTCTGCTGTTTTCGAACCGCTGGTGTAAAATTAGCACAAAGCAATCATTTTTTTGGAATGGTAACCTTTGGGAGCAAATTCCATAAAAATTCAAATAAATCTCAACTTGGGCTTTCTAACATGCCATGTTCAAGTATACAGGTTTTAGCCTTTTTTAATAATATAATAAGTTAACAAGATCTTTATAAATTTAGTTCAAGTCCAGCAAGGCATATTCTTCACTATTACATTGTACAATTCCTGTAAAATGTTTCTTGTAAAGTCTCATTTTGCATATAAGAATATTTTGTTAAACAAAGGCACTACTTGAAGAGCCAGCTGTGTTTTTTCCCAGAATTATTAAAGTTTAGTGTGCGTTTGACTCATTAACTGGATTATACTCTGTTATTAGGTTAGCTGTTGTGTTATGTAGTAGTCATCCAGCTTGTGTGCTGAATTTGTGTGGTTTAACTCATTTAAGCTTGCTGTGAGCAGGTAAATTCCAGAGTTGTATGACAGCTTTGATTTGGTTTAATATGGGTTGGGGGTCTTGGTGGTTTGTTCATATTTTGCCTACAAATATTGAGACAATATCTTCTTTTTACTCATAACTGATATTGCAGTCTGGCCCCACATCATTTATTTTCTTTGTTTTCTCATTTATTATTGATTTGATTTATGCATTACCTGCACAACTGTCTCCATCTCGCCTTTATTATGGCCAGCATTTATACCTTCTAAAGAAACTACCTAGGGCCTTATTTCATGTAATGCCCGTAAAATTGATACATTTTTGATTGTAGTCTTGGGCTTCATTTTTTTTTTCTTTGTCATGTATGTTAAGTATCCCTGGAGCATGAATTGTTCCTCAGCTGTTGTAATCTGCCTTGAGTAATAAGTTAGTGTATCAGCTATGAAAGGCAGAAACTGAGAGACAAAGCGAGAAGGCCTGATAATTACAGAGTGTGTGTGTTCGTCTGTCTCACCGTGCTGTGAGGCTGTATGTCAGGTCTTTCCAGAGCGATGGTGATGCAGTTGAGGAAGATGAAAACCAAAACCACATGGTCGAATATTTTGTGAGAGATCACAGCTTGGCACCACACACGGAATCTAAACACACACATACACAGAGTCATCTATGGTCCATTAAAGCTACTGATCAAACAATTAGCCATGACAAAGCTGTAAAGACAGAAGAAAAATCAGAGAAGGAAGCAACTATAATCAAAATAAAGAGGCGATAAGCAGAGAGGAAATGTAGAAATATGTCTGTGTATGTGTGTGCATAAGCGTATGTGTGTTAATACAAGCACTTTTTGGAAGCCCACCTACCTTTTGGGGATGAAAAATGAGCATTCGTAATGTAAATTATTAATTTTTTTGGTTTAAGGTTAAGTTTAAGTAGTAATTATGGTTCAGATTGGTGTAATTCTTCAGGAAATGGATGTAAGACAATATAATGTGTGTGTGTGTGTGTGTGTGTGTGTGTGTGTGTGTGTGTGTGTGTGTGTGTGTGTGTGTGTGTGTGTGTGTGTGTGTGTGTGTGTGTGTGTGTGTGTGTGTGTGTGTGCGTGCAAGGTTCTTACGGGCTTTCTGGAGAGAACAAGTACAGCGTCCAGTCTTCATGTTCTTTGCACCAGTGAGGTTTCATGTTATGGAACTCTTTCTTGACCCAGTAGCAGAAAGGACCCTGCAGGGGTGAGAAGTCACACAAAAGCATCATCAGCAACAACAACATTGCCATTCATTAATACATGTTTTAAAACGGGACAAAACAGCTATTGGTGTCATATTGGTGTTTCCATTATGATGTCAAATTGTACAGTCTTCATCACCACTACTGTCACAAGGTATTGAATAAGTGTTTTCTCAAAGCCCAGAATGACAACAGATTGCTTGTGTTACCTGAGTATCTGTCCAAAACCCAGTTTACTGTGAGATAACCAAACAGTAACTGTGTTCTCACATTATTACAAAGGAAGTTTAGCACTTTTGCTAGAAAAATTATAAGTAATGAGTCATTATCATACTAAATAATAGCTTTTGTTTGTTGCAAAATCAATTATTTAGCTCATTTTGACAGTTTCAGTGACTAATAATATGACATGCTATTGGACCAGTCAAAGCCCAGGGTAGTAATACTCAGTAATTGATTGTTTCCAAATTGTAACAGTTACATTTTCAAGCAGTTGTACGTTTTTTTCTACTTGTCGGTCACATATATTAATGCATACATTCAAAATGATGCTGTTTTATATTGAGATTGTCTGTTGCTGTTGTTGTGGATCAGTAACAGTACAGCTATGTACACAATCAAAGTTTTAGTGATTAAAAAAATAATCTATATATCTTTGTCATGAATCCGCAGTCTCAGCAGTAAAAACAGTGATGCCAAATGAACTGTTTTGTACTTTCTATGGACTCCTTAAAAACCTGTTGAAGAACTGCTTGGTAATTAGTTAATCCTCTGAACTGTAAAACCTGCTGGTTTGTAAGGCATATTATATATATATATTTTTTTTTAAATAGCCAAAATTATACCAACTGTTACCTAAAAATGATCGAAACAGAGAGAATTTAAAAAATCAACTTTGACATTTCTGTTTCAAAACTCACCCAGTCAACCTCAAAAAAAAAATCTATCTACCTTCTTATCCTAAAATTTACCCAATTATGAGCAAAAACAGTGATTTAAATCATTTAATTTTACATGCCTTGATTAAAATTTCTCCAAAAATATCAACAATAGAACATTTTGCTATATCCAGATTCAGTAAAACAATGAAAAATCTGTGCTCCTTGGTACAGCTGTCAAGCCATTAGTGACAAAGCTGCGACCAACAGTCATGAGACAAACATTCAGCTGACCTTAGCTGATTTACAGGTTCTAGGCTACACAGCAGATAGGAGTCAAATATGAAAATAAAAAAATGTACATAGCAAAATATTTATAGTATGTAGAGTCACTGACACCTGTTGCCACCTTGAAAAATATTCTATATGGTGATTGCATTGTTTTTTTTCCCTCTATCTAACCATGGTTGTGTTGCTTCCGTAGAAGTGCTGGATTTTATATTGCAGAGAAAAATGAGTACAGTGAGTAAAAAAAAATGTGACAGGAGCAAACAATGTCTAGGAAATAGTTGAGATGTGGAGAAAGTGTGTTTGTCTACTCCACTTGTCCTTTGAACATGGTAAATTGAAGAGTTTTTCAAACATTAACTGTATACTGTATAATGTCATTAGCATAAAACACAAAATGTGTTTGAGAGCAAGAAAAGCAGCTTTAATCTAGACCTTCTGGTTCTCTCATCAACACTTGTACCATAAAACTCATTAAACATGCACAGTTTCAACTATTTCCAGTGTTGCTGATGTGAGCCATCCCAAATTTAAATCTATGGGGGCAAAATAAATGTGTTTCATTGCACAAGTAGACGGAGATAAATGGGTCAAGACAGGTGGGTCTCTGACTTAGCTACTCCATGAGCTCAGTAGAAAGTACTGTGAAACTCATTAAAGTTTGTAAGAAAACAAACACAAGAAAGCTTAGGTGCACATCTTTTGTACTACTGGATTCTAATTAAAAACAGCCCCAAAGTCAAGCCTCTGCTTATTTGGCAGATTGCCACTTATGCGAGTGTGTGTGCATCTGGGTGTGTCCTTCTACGTTTATGTGTGGATGAAAAGAACCTGCTGCTCTGACATTCTTGGAGCGAAAATCCCTAATCCCCGATGGAAACACATGCAGAGAGGTACATGCATATACACGCTCGGCGTGGCACGTGAATGTAAACCCTTCCAAGTGCACATGCAAACACACCCCCATCCATCCATACGCTGCCTGCATTAAGCCCTCCGTATTCACTGGGCCCGGGGAGACGCCTTTTGTTTCAGAGGATTCACAGCAAAAGGTCATCCAAAACCACCGGTGGAGTTCACCCCTCTCCAGCTTATTCACACATACACACACACACACACAGACACACACATACACACACATAAGTACAAGCACACTGACTGTACTTACACACGTTGTTTTATACCTACTGAGAAAACAATTACTGCTCAAACCAATCAATTAAGCCATGACAATTAGTGTCTCTCCAGGCCTTGGAATGTGAACACAACACACACGCATTAGTATCTCAAAGTAAGAAACAAAGGGCAACGAAAGACAAAGGATAAGTAGAGACAGACAGAGAGAAAAACAGAAATAAAATGTGTAAACAGACTCAGAGAGGACAGATTAAGAGATTAAGAATTTACATAAGAATGCAACTCCACCGAGACTCAACTGTCACCAAAGAAATCTACCAAACTTCCTGCTCGGTCATGTGTACATAATTGTAAAACAAGCCACAGAGCGAATTAAAACACAGCGTCCTGCTGGGGACCTTTAAGATCTGCTCAAAATGAGAGTTCCCAAATGTCATTCCGAAAGCTCTGACTCATGGTAACTTACGTCATCGTCCATGTCGTCCTCAGGCGAGGAGTCATCCTTGGAGTCGGAGTTCATGTTCGGGTCGTAAGTCACAGTCCTCCCGTTACAGTCGCCGTACTCCGCTATTATAGAAGGGCAGAGAGTAGACGCCTGCAGCAGCTCCAAGGACCCCGGCCTCAGTCTGTTGTTCACCTCAGCCTCATCCTTATCGTCCCTGCCGTCCTCCTCCTCTCCACCTTCCCCAGACAGCAGACTCTCCCTCTCACCGCTGGTGTCTCGCCGTTTGAGGCTCGGAGCTCTTCCCAGGCTGTTCCAGCTGGAGCGCCGGCTTCCCCACGAGCTGCCCGAACCACGCGGAGGAAGAGGAGAGCGCCGCCCGGGACTAGAGAGGCCCTAAAAAGAAGTATAGTGTCTATGAGTTACTGCAGTTTCTGAAAGCCTACCTGGCAAAAATAAAAGTCATTATCCAAGTTACAGGTGACACTGTGTGAGCATATGCTGAGTGTCGCTTCAATTTGAGTTTGACAAAATTGTAAATGTTCTGGTTTTCATCTCTCCATGAAAGACAAATGGGCTTTTTATTTAAAACACTTTCCACATGGGTGCCAATTTATCTAGAGAGAAATTACTGTAGACAAGGCAGGGACAAGAATTTTTGGGACTGAATAATGTGCTCTCCACAGTGTCTCAAACTATTAATATGCTATTTCACTTTTTTTTTTTGCCCATTTGATAACCTGTACTGAATATCTCAGGTTCACAGGATTTTCTCCTTCCCCTGAGATAACACCAGGTGATTATCAGCTCTCTGTATTTCCAGATTCCCTCGTGGAATAAATCACTACCTTCATGTATCCTACAGATTGGAACTGAAAAAAAAGTTCAGTATGGTGAACCTGCCACCTTCAGAGCCAATACTAGCAGCTTTCTTAAACCCTTCCAGTCTGCTGTGATACCAGGATTTAATAATAATGTCCAATCAAATCAACAAATCAATCAATATCCATAAAGCTGCACTAAGTGGGAATTGTTCTCTCTCGCTCAGTGTAGAGTTTCAGGAACTGAGATCTCCTTAATAGTATAGTACCTGATTAAATTAGATCTGATTGATTTTTATGTGGACTGTGGGTTGAAACATTTCAAGCTCAAATCCACAGTTGCCTCATTTAACTCACTGAGTCTTCAGGCCCTTTGTGATTATCAGGTGTGTTCACATGACGTTTATCTCATATGTGTGCTGGCTTTTCAGGTTGGCTTCGGCTTAGTATATGCTTTAATGGGGATTGTGCTTTGTGTAGCTTTAAATCAGTTTGGTGAGAGCTTCCTTGTTCTGAATCAGCAACAAGGACAATGAATGTTTTGGCCTAATAAGTCTGATTTGTGAAGTAAAGGAACAAGCTACCTTTTTATTTACTATTCCTCCAGGATGGGAGGATTATCTGTGTATATGACACAGTTCTCTTTAAATATGTGCTGCATACGGCATCTAAATATGTAAAAATACCTCTTTGGTATTGATTAAACTTATCTCTGTGTGTCAAAGTTAAGTATTTAGAAGTTTCTTTTTTTCCCTTCCTGCCAAAAAATTGCTTAGATGTAACTCTACATCAATGCCTCATGGCAGCTCAAGCACACTAGCTCACCTATGACTCACTCTGCATAAAGACTGTAAAGCTACTCTATGCTACACAATAGCACAAAGTTGTAATATTGGAGTAAATGTTTAAACTGGGAGCCAATTATGAAAAAATATAATTCAATTCAATTTTATTTATATAGCGCCAATTACAGGTCAGATTGTCCCAAGACACTTTACAGAACCCATATGCCTGACCCCCCAGAGCACCATTCCATTATTAAAATGAAAACTGTGCAAGTAGACAGGATTGATTCTTTACATTTGGTACATATGAAAAATGAAAAAAATACCATATCTGATGTATGTATGATGTAAAAAAAAAAACAACAAAAAAATAGATTTTTACCGGACACTGTCTATAACAACCCAGTGTTGGTTTTCCTGAAGATTATTTCCAATGATCCAACTCACCAGAGAGCGCTGATCATAGGCTAAAGGTTCCAGGGACGCTGAGCTTCCACGGCGAGACTCTGCATGTCCATTTCCTGCCTCAGAAAATCCCAGCCCCATCTCGCTATACTGAGGAACCCCCTCTCTGTACATGAGATCCTCCCCCAGGATGGACTCGGGTCCCAGGGAGCTCTTCGGGGTGGGCATGGGCGTGGCCGCTGTGCGCATGATTATGGGAGGAGCCGTGGAGACACGAGGGTCAATGTGACCATTAGCTGTCATCATCAGAGAGTACATCTTCAGCTCTGTGGAACAGAGTTCAAGACATTATCATTTATTCCTACAGTTAAACATTCAACTAATTGCAAAGCTAGAGCAGGAATAAAAAGCAACACAAAATGAACTGAATGCTGTCATTTCACCTACCATTGTCTCTGAGTTGTTCTACCTTCTCGTCCTCATCAAAGTTATCCGATTTCTTGTCATCATCTGACTCTGACCGATTAGCATCACCCTACAAGACACACACATCCATGCAAATAAGCTTGTTTTCTGTATTTAGATCTCATTTTCTTCTGAGTTTGCTGCATTCACTGCTCCAATGATACTCAAAGGCTGGAAATGTACAGAACTGATGATCTGAAATCACCAGCAGCCTTCAGTTAGATACCAGTATAATCCCTTTTCCTCTCATAACCTTTAAAAACAGCTTCATCTCACTGACCATTTAGTAATTGAGAGTCTGGACCTGCTGGCCCCCAGAAGGCTCCATTTGGACTTAATTATCAGCATGCGAAGGCTCATACAAGACGCATACAGATGTGGATGAGAGATGTGTTTAAGAATTAGACATTAGCCTTTAGCTTGCTGTGCTGATACTAGTGCCATAATTGGAATAAGCCTACTTTTTAGAGTAATTACATGTGCGCAATGCAGTTTGCATATTGGAAAACATTGAGCTATACTGGAAGCAAAAACTAATGAAGTCATTCTCACCTCAGCTTGGAAGCCCTCAACCAAGATGGCCACCAGCAAATTGAAGAGCACATAGTTGCCGAATGTCATGAGAGCAACAAAGTAGAGAGCCGCCCATGGAGAGGTAGAAGCCATGCCATTATACAACACCACGTTCCAGTCCTCCTGGGTCAGAATCTACAGACAGACAGAGATTTAGACATAAATAAAGATGGAGTAGAGGGGAAGACATGGATGGAGGCAAAAATAGATGAGGACAGAGTGAATTAGAGGGTTAGAGATGCACGCATATGCATAGAGGAAAGCATACTCCAAAAAAACATCTGTTCACCTACTTTTATTGCCACAATAGTTCAAATCCATAGACCTGCTTTGCTGCAAGTTGCCATGCAAAGTATATGAGAGTGCATGTGTGTATCTGCATTTAAATCAATGAGTGATGAAAGCATCTAAGCCCAACCTGGTGTGCACCATCCAACATGAAAGCTCTGCCCACTCTTTAAACCCCAGTGGCCCAAATGCACTTCACTGTACTTTTGGTGTAAATATGTGCATGCATATATATTTCTGTACACAGATTTATGTGTGTGGTGTAGCTTCTCCCCAGAAAACTATAGTAAGTATATATAGTGGGTATAACTCCTTCACATGACAGTCAGTTCTGGATAAAATGCTTCTTCAGCACCAAAGTGAGACAGTCCACTGCATTCTGTGTTCCACTCTTCTGCTGATGCATCCAATATAGAAAAGAGGACAATCTATGTGGAGCGATTGAACAATATCTCAACAGGGAGGGACAGCAGAAAATAGAAATAATGGCGAAAAAGAGAGAGTTTGTGGGTGGAAATAAGCAGAATTTCACATCTCACAGAATTTGACTAAGAGCAGAAGCTTGGCACAAGTACACACTGAAGCACACTCAAGTGCACACAAACACTCTCTAGTGTATTCTTGCAGGTATACTGTAAAATGGATATGATACTGTGTTAAGGCTGCACAATCATGGCCAAAATCACAATTATTGTGATCTGTTCAGGCATCATACTAATTTATAATAATCATTCATTGATTTTAGGGACAATATATTATTATTGCACCTTCACATTTGCATAAACAGAGGAGTGCTTTCACTTCCCTGCTGTGCTACATTAGCGCTATTGTATAAACATTTGGGTCAAAATAGGACTTCAAATAAGGTTCTTTACATGAATTCAGTAAACCTCGCAGAGGCAAAATATTGTTTTAAAATGTACTCAAAACCTTAACTCATTCACTAAATATCATGAAGTCTACAACTTACGAATGTTTCCTAAGCACCTGACTGGCAGGCTATGACAGGTGATAGATTAGTGGCTGTGCACACAGCAGCCTCTAGTCTCCCCATTTAATTATTGCAGGACACACAACTTATACAGATGTGTGACCAAAACTTTCTAATTCTAACGTCAGAGTTATCCAAGTTGAAACCGAGTGATTTTATCTACATGGGTTGTGCTATTAGTAGAGTTTTCTTTGTGAATAAGTAGGATAGTATTGTGGTGATTACATTAATTCAGTTGTGGGTAGTCAAAATCACAATCGTGGCAAAAAGTCAAATAATCAGTAACATTTCTAATGCAGGACTAACTGTAGAAAGAAAAGTATAGTGTAATAAAAATCCAAAGTCCTCTGTACTTTTAAATGCGTGTGCCGAGTTCGGCTCCCGACAGTGAGCCTGACTTTATCTGCTGTCAATAATACCTATTACATGATTGATCTGGACATGTGCTGGGTGTTTTTTATTTATCTTGGCTTATGGGCTTGGATTCGGCGTCAGACCATCAATTCTCAGTGATGTGGAGAGTGGACTGCACCTCCTGACAGCACATTCAGTTCAGGAGCCTCTCTCTCATCTCATCAAATGCCTCCCTTAGCAATTTTTTTTAGAGGTCACAAGGTTATACTTCTCTCTTTTCTTTTTCTTCTCTTCTCCTGTGCTCAGATTTCAATAGCAAATGTGATCTGATCATAAAGTCGCTTCCATTTCAGTCTTAATCAGTATGATTTAGTCAGATTAGTCTGACTGAGAAAAAAATGTGAAGAAAAGGAATTTGTGGATTAGCAAAACACAACAGAGTAGGGTAGTGCAAACTGTAAAATAACCAGGAGTACAGTGACCATATGTGGTTTTGAAATGAGACGAACCTACCTGGAATACAGTGACGATGGCCCAGAGTAGAGTGTCAAAGTTCTTGCGGTCAGGGATGGTGTCTCCATTCTCAGTTTGAAGACTGAACTTACAACCAAAAAGATGCATGCCCAGTATACTGCAGGGGAATAAGAAAATGCAAACATCAGAGAAAAATATGCTTTTATTTTTTTTGACAAAGAAGTTCAAAGATTTACAGGATGCGTGTATTGTAATGTTCATACCTGAACGTGAAGATGAAAAGCATCAGCAGCATGCAGAAGGTAGCCACATTGTCCATGGTCTTCATCAGCACCACCAGTTGTCTCCTCAGGGCCGGCAGGAAGCGAACAAGCTTCAGAACTCGCAGCAGACGAAACGTTCGCAGGACTGACAACCCACCATCCGCTTGACCGATTATCTCCCACACACTGACAACCACAAACAGCAAAATTTCCCTGAAAATACTGTTCAGAAATGTAACGGATTGCTCCTATCTGTATTAACATCGTGCTGCTCATAGTAAATGGAGAAACAGACTGCAGTATATTATGTTTTTAGCCTTAATTTACTGAGAGATATTAAAATGGATGATGGAAAAAATGTCAGTATTATGATATGTAACAGATTTTGTTTGCAAGAGGCTGATTAGTACATATGTAGTGATTTTGAGGGTCATTTACCATCAATAAGCCAAACATTTCAAAAGATCCCAAATTAAACAGAAAAGCACTCAGAGAGTGCAGTACTCCGCTGCGCAGTCGTATGATTTCCAATGGATGAAATCTTTAAAAAAATTGTGGTCTGCAGTGGTCGGTTTGTAGTAGGATCATGATCATGTGATCGTCAGAAGGCAGCTGACGTAGTGTTCACTTGTTGTCATAGTTACAGTGACGCCATGCCACTATCTCACAAAGATACAGAAATCTTTAACAAATCCGTGGATCCAGACGATAAACCGTTTCACTGTCTAAATCTAATCACTTGGTCCTTGTGTCATTTCTGACCTTCCCTGAAAATTTCATCCAGATCTGTTAGTCTGTTTTCAAGTAAAGTTGAGAACAGACAGACAGACAAACAAACCAACACTGATTGTCACATAACTACGCCACAGTCCTTGGCGGAGTAATAACAGCCTTATAGTAACCGACTCCTGACTGAATAAGGAATCTACTGAGGCAGGACTCAAAGTGTGATCCATCATGAGTATGTCAATCTATTGCAAAGACGAATGCTGCAGCACTGAACCGGACACTCCAAGCCTCATGACTGACAAGCTGTAGAAGAAATCAGAACAAGATGTGGCTCCAAGTCGATGTCTGCTTAGTGAAGTCTAATTAGACTGAAGCCATGATCTCAGCACTCTTTCATTAATTCTGCTTGACTTTTAAAGATGGCAGATACTTTCTGACAGAGATAAGGCAGCAAAACATTACCTGATGATAACGATGATGCTGTCGAAGATGTTGTATGGGTTCCTGATGTATCCAAACAGGCCAAAAGCCAGCAGCATGAAGCCCATCTCCAGCACAAACATACTGGTGAAAACAATGTTACTAATCTCCAACACATCAGTCAATTCCTCGGGCTGCAGGCGGAGAAGAATTCAGGAGAAGAGAAGAAAGCAAAGTGGGCAGGAGAAAAGAAAAGAAAGAAAACACAAGTTAATATCTCCACTCCATTATTCCAGAGCTGTAGAACCTTTATGGTCTTAGTGCCCTGAGCTGAGACATTATCAGTCAAGTTCAACGCTGTTGTCAGGCCCAATCAATCAAATGGGACCAACAGCACCAACCAGTCACTGCTGATCTACTCCACTTACCTCCCATTACAGTCAGTGATCCAGCAAAGATTTAACCGAGGTGCTCTCGTAAAGCATGTAGCTGGTTCTTTTTATGAAAAATGTAGCAATTTTGGGCTCTGGTAAATGCATTATGGGACCACATCCACAACTTTTCTTTATTGAAACAGCTTGGCTTGAGCTGAATCAGTGGTCCGAATGTGCTGAAGTCATTAAAAATGCGACACAGGGTCCACCCACCCATTCCAAATATATCACGTCAGCATCCATCCGTACTACTATTACTGTATTGCTTACTGACATGCTGTTTCATATGCTGTTTTTTTCACCTGGAAAAATGAGTCAAACAAGTTTGTGTAAAACTCTGCAAAAGGTTCTACTGTTAAATGAACATAAACTTATTTTACTGATTGTCTTTTGATTGAATAAGAATATGAGAGTAACATTATTTATATGTACACTGGCTGAAATCTCATATCATGCTTTTGCACTCGTGCTTAATGCTCTGACAAATACTCCCTCTACAGCTCCTCTTTCCTTTTATCATATTCTCTTTTCCTTGTAATGCTCCATATTCCATTTGTCTCTTGTACTGCATCATGATTCCTTGGTAACAAGCTTTGTGCAATCCCAGGATTCACATGCACTGAATAATTATGATCCCCAGATGACTGAATTGTTCTAAACCATAAATTCTTGAACTCCATATTCTGCTGCACAGTTTGTAAAGCCCTTTAGCCTGTGATCCAGAATGTTCTTCTCATGTCACACAAAGGAAGACTCATTAAAAGTAATTGCTTTTTGTGTTTAGCTGAACTAGTAATAGGCCAACAGCCTGTTTTATGCCCTTGCCCATGGCATATAAACGCAAGCAGAACATATTCTACACTAACACCAACGTGATTTCTGTATAAAATCCCACTATCATCCTGGTTTGTTCTGTTCTATCGAAATCATGAAGGAATATCCACTGCAGATTTAGTGTTTACTGGATGGAGATCATAGAGTATATTATGCATGTTTGATACAACTGAAATTAAGGAGATAATGTTCTGTTTATATACAAGCAAAGTCTGAACTCAATTATTCAAAATGATGGTTTTATGTGATATTTCTGACGATTCAGGCAGCATAATTAAACACTAATGATATGAAGTTCAAGTATATGATTCAAATCACATATGGAGTTCAACAACTGAGATTAGAATCATGATTGCAGATAGAGGGCGCCATACTACAAAGCACTCACCTCACTCCACCCCAAACGCACCACAGGACAGCATGTATACAAACCGCAATCTGTTTAGCCACATTTCCAGACTAGAAATGTTTTTTTTTTCTTACTGAACAGCTCAACTGGTAGAAAACTACTAAGTATTTTGTCTCAAGAACAATCTTCAAGTGCATGTTTGAGTCACTTTAGTTGAGTTTTTCCATTTTTAATCACACGATTCTCCTGTGACAGCAGAGTTAAGAGGACACTACTTGACTTTATACTTGACAGTTACTAACTGTTTCAAGTAAACTAATGCTTCTGTAAAATTTGGAGTGCAAAATTTTTGTAATGGAGGAATTTCACAGTGTGATATTGCTATTTTGCACAACATCATGCATCGCCAGCAATCTGATGACAGCATCGAGCATTTGTTGAGCGAATACATGATTCATTGTATCAGCAAATGTTCCAGTATTACACTGGAATGTTTAAAACAGATGCACACACACACACACACACACACACACACACACACACACACACACACACACACACACACACACACACACACACAAGTAAAAATGCCAGTTGGACAGAGTTTGTCTAATGCATTGCTTTGCTGACCTCAACAACTGCATGTAAGAGCGCATATGAATGAGTCAATATTATTCCAGCACACTCAGCAAGTTCTGATATTATCGTACTAGTTTGACAGCAGTTGAAATGTTTACTGTTGGTGTAACTGTGGCCTCACAGTCTATATGAACTGGGTTGCTGAACATGGAATATACAGCACCTACAGTGCAGAATAATCTAAAGCATACATCATGTTTCCTCTTCTCTGCTTACTATTTTCGGCTGATGAGCTTTTGAGTTAATTGGGACAGTCGTGAAGCTTGAAAACTGAAGCAGCTTTGCACTGTACAAAAATAAAAAGGACGCAGGATTAATGTCAGGGGACTCAAGAACAAGTTGCGGTGTCCTGCGAGGTGCCAGATTGTTTAAAGAGGAGCTGGACAGACAACAGAGCAACTGCCATGGCTCAAACCCACTGTGACTGACTAGGCAGCACATTAAAAAAAAGCTCAATAAAGTTTTAAAAGAGTTCTCAGCAAGCGTTTCTCTTCAGCACACACAATGCAAGACACACATACATTATTATTTAACAGTGGACTAGCTGGCGTTTTCATTACCTCAGCGGCTCGCTGTCTCTGTCACCAGAGAAATTACAGAGCTTACTGCAGACGGCAGATTTTCTGCCTGCTAGGTAGTAAATATATTTTTACATACAACTTTACTGTACAGTCTGTTACAATATGGCTGGCTAAACAGTACAAAACAGCTTAAGAGTACAAAGCTGACTTGAGTATTTTCTGTGGTTTTGCTTGATGAAAAACTACCTTAACAATTCAATTCAATTTCACCCATCTGCCGCTGAGGGAGGGGGAGGGACGGGAGAAGGGATGGGGGGGGCACAGACACATTCATTGGGATACATGCATCCCACACTTACAGATGTGGTTGATTATAATATATGCATAATATGTTTTTATATATGTTTGATATGCTTTAACACTGATTTTTGCTTCATTCTGATGGAGGATGCTTGGAATATGTGGGCATGTTAAAAAATATTGTTGGGGATCTTATCATCAGACAAAAAAAATTCAGATTTCTGATTAAAATCTCTGAATTTTCCCCGACAAAAAAAATTTAGATAATTTTTTCAGAACTGAATCCTGCTTCTGGTTGATGGTAATGTTATGCACAAACAGGTAAAAGGAGCTTGTAGGGTTTAAAGACTACAAAAGCAGAGGTTTAAGTCCAGGGGCCAGTGAATAAACATATAAGACATTAAAATGAAGAAAAACTGTTCCTACATTAATAAATCCTACCAAGGTGCCCTTGAGTTGTCAGCCTCATGACATGATGCACTTTTACAGCGTCGTAACAGCTCTAGATTGTCATGATCATTAATAACTGAGTGGTTTCAAAATAGTAAGAAGCTCTTCACCATATGTCAATCCAGTTTATGTAAAACACTTTGGTCCCCAGTGAGCATTCAGAACTACTCCTTTAGACATAGTTTTACATTACTGTCATTACATTTCATAGACAAAGCGATCAATCAGAATTAAACATTGTGTCAGAGCCCACAGAAAGACATTTGGAGCAATTAGAATTTTGAACACAGCTCTGCTCATGACCTTGCCCTTAAAAAAACACAAGGACGAGAAACACAAAGAGATAGAAATTTGCACACACAAACACGACTCACTGGTAAAGCATTGCAGAGGAATAACCTTGATTATAAAGCAGGGAACTGGCAAATAAAACAATTGTGAAAACACAGAATGTAATACAGTGGACTAAATAATACAGTATATCTCAGCATCTACTGTGTAATTCAGATTACAGGTCGCATCCTCATGTATGAAAATTTTAAAGCGAAGGTTCAACTTAAACATACTGACTAGATTTTATTTTGGTATTTATTTATTTTTCTGGTCGTTTCTACCATGTCATATTTGGTCCACCCATCACATATCAAACAAAGACATTTGAAGACTTTTTTTTTCCTGTGACACATGTGGAGGTCACAATTTAGAGTGAGGTTTATTTATAGGGTTGTCGTTTCCAGGTTCAATTTCTCATTGGTCTGACAGATAGCAAGGTTACTTTCATACGGAGTAAAATGCTACATCTATCTTAAATCCCAAGATTAATCAATTAATCCAATAATAAACATACTAATATGATGTCAATACATTTGGCGTCAACTCTGAGTAAATATTCAGTGAACGTTAAAATGCATTTTGTTAACTTGTGGAACCACAAAACCCATTAATGCCATGCTATCTTTACAAAATAACAAAATTATACTGTTCTATCAGTGGTAAAAAAAATAGAAAAATAATGCAGTTTTTTTTGTTTGTTTTTTTTTTTTAACTTTCCTCCTGTCTTTGAACTATTCATTTGGATCTGAAAACAGATAAAAGTTAAAATTGTTCTTTAAAATCACAACTTTCATGTATCTCTTTTAAAAAACTGCCAAAATTAAAGTCTTCGCATTCGCTCGATTCTGTTAACAACATAAAAATTCTGTGCTTCTCACCCCAACTGAAAACACATGAATGCCTCATTCATGATCAACAGTCACATGACAAAAATTCAGGGATTTTTCAGCTGAACTGGACTGAACTGCAGGCTGTGTTTACGTTGAACACATAGGAGACATATGGAAACAAATGGAAGTAGCAACAAAATGTAAGTAATAAATCATCTACATTATGTAGAGTCACCAATATTTTTCTGTGTTAGTAAACATCTGTGGGCACTTCGAAAAATATTGTACACGTTGCTTCCAGGTTTTGTAAATTTTTGTAAAATAAAGAAAGAAAGAAATAGATCTTGTTTTTCTCTTGCTTTATTATTTATAGCACTGATTTTGCTATTCTGCACTGAAGACATTTTGGAGTTCTAAGTATTTCTGTTCATGGTTGTGCTGTTTCCATTGCGGTGCATGGAACTCACCCTGAGGTAAAATGTGACAGGAGCAAAAGATGTGAAAAGCTGTTTGAAATTTTGCAGCATTTTGCATGTAAAAGCTCAACATTCAACACAGCGTAACCTAACCATGATTACCATTTGAGGTTTGGTATATTCCAGTATATTTGGTCTAATAGTCATTTTATAATGGCAGGTGAATCCAGCGACAGCTTCAACAGCATCTGCCAGAAGGAGCAACTACAGCTATAATTTAATATGCTGCAATTACTAGTTTATTTCGAATCTATTCAGGCTAAAAAGATCAGCAGGTAGAGAGCACTCAGTGCACTGTGACCGATTTAGTTAATCTAGAGATAAAGTGGAGATTTATTTTTTCCTCATCAACTAGTTAAAGAGAAGGTCTGATTTTATTCAGCCGAGATTTTTTTTGGTTGACTGCAGCCCTAATTAATTCACAGAATCCCACTTGTTTGACTTTAAAAACTTCTCTGAAGAGTTTTTCTTTATTTTGCATTTGTGTGTCTGCTTTTAGCCCTCTAGAGCCCAGCGTAGTGCCAGTGCTATGATTGCATATTCAGTTTTGATTGGTGTTGAAACCAGATAAGATAGATCGATCATTTTTTTTTTGCATATAAAATCTGGGGAGTTACAATAACATTTCACACATTCACCATGTCTCAGAGCGCTTTCTCGTTGCAGTGATGAGTTTGTAAAAATACACAATAAAGCGCACATAACAAAAATCTTCATAAGGATATTGTGCAACTCTTTTACAAATTTGAGGGATACAGCTATGCAATTTCTGTATTTTGAAATATATGTGAAAAAAACTGACGATTTTCCTTTTTTAGGTTTATTGCACTTTTAAGCAATTTAAAGTTAAGACATAAGTCAATACAAATTATTAAAACTTGGGATATAAGGGTTATATTGATGTAAGGCAAATGTAAAGCAAATAAAAATACTCCAAATAATTGCACTACAGTATGTAAAAATGTAAGAATATATCCTGGTGAACTTGCACAATGGTAGGTCTTAAAGGGAAACTATACAAACCTCAAGACAAGCTTAAAATTAGCCTGTATCTTAGGGATTCAAAATCCATTTTTGTGAGTTATCAAGTTCAATGTGTCATTGTTAAGCTACCTACATGGTTTTTCGTTAAGTAACAACATCTAGCTGCCTTTTGAAGCCCTGACTCACATTTTCACTACTACTAATAGTTCTCTGTGTGTAACGTCAGTTCGTCACAAAGTTAAAAACAGTTAAGTATCTGATCTGGCTGGCCAGACAACTGGGTGAAAGTCAGTTTACATGTTGGCTTTTACTTTCACACAGTCTGGATAATAGCAAGTCTATTTCCAAAACTGGAATCAGTCTAAACACAGCCAAAACAAGCATCGATCATCTCCCGCTTTCCCGTCTCTCCCTCCACAGTCTGCACTATGCCTCCCACGTTCACACACCTCTTCACACACATTTGCACTCATAGTCTCATAAAGTTTAGATAGGTGTCACATATGGGGGATGATGAGTGCTGAGGGGGGAGGCTCTTGTACATAACACTTCAATCTATGTGTGTGTGTGTGTGTGTGTGTGTGTGTGTGTGTGTGTGTGTGTGTGTGTGTGTGTTGTTGCCCTAAAAAGGCCATGGCTCTTCCAGTCGCTCCTTATGTTTATACCACAAAGATAGAAACGCACACACAACCCCTGGAGAGGGAATTAGAGGAGAGGGAGGCAGGGAGAGACAAAGAGAGAGGAGAGGAGGGAAGGAATGGACCGTGTGCCTGCACAAGAATCTTTTCTTTGGGTTTTATCCATTTCCTCGCCTGATGGGAAATGAAAAGGTTGTGTGCGTTTGCGCGCATATGCCACGTACTTACTTGGGTGTGAAAACTCAGTAAATGAATGTGTCTGTACCATCGCACACATTTGCGAGACAGAGAACGTGGATGGGAATTATCAGACCAAAGCTTCCTAGATGTTGGCTTTGGAGGCTGAACTAGAAACAGAAGCTGGGAGTGTGTGACAGCGCCTTGATTTGGATTTTTTTTTTTTTTTTTTGCGAGGATGATATTTGGTGCTGCTCCTCCACTCTTCCCCTTTCTTCCCTCACCCCGGACCACCCTGCCTCCTCATTTCCTCTCTTTCAGACTCCCAGACATGCCATTTTCACACCGCTGTCAACGGCTCTTATTTATTTATGAAGGTCACCCGAAAACCTCTCACCTTTAAACCACTGATCTAAACTATTCAAGTCGCCATATTTACAGAAGCACCTGAAGCAGACTCTTACCTGCTCGTGGTATTCTATCCCCATGCTGAGAGTATTGACAAGGATAGCGATCATGATCCCTCGGTTGAAGTATTTACTCTCCACAATCCTCCTCAGCTTGTCTCTAAAGTCTATCCAGGCCTGAACGGCTCCATTTTTGAACTCCACAACTCTCCGCCGTCTGCGAACTCTGCCTCCTCTTAGGTCTAGCCCCTGGAGGGAAGAGTTTGGATACAGTCATTATAATATATATGAAATAATCAGCTGTAAATAGCAGTATTCTACATTAGGGTCAAGACCAAGAAGCACAGCTTCTTAAAAATGATGTATAGGCTTGTTTTTATTCATGACAAATCCACACTTCCTCAAATTCATCATGTACTTTTATCATCATCATTAGTGCGCCGCCGTCCATCCTGACCTGGGGGAAGTCGTGCAGTCCGTCCGCCTCACCCTTGCCTCCCTCCAGGTCTCCCAGTTCCAGCTCCAGGGTCTCCAGGCTGCGAGCACACAGGGGGCAGCTGAGCAGCTCCAGGAGCAAGGGGCTGGGCACCACGCCCGCCAGCTGGTACAGCAGCCTCTGTCGGCCTGCAGGTTGGAAATGAGCGGACAGGGTCAGACACTGCAGGAAGGCTGCCTCTAGCTGTCTTCATCTGCTGCTGTTGTCTCTTTGGCTTTGACGAGACATGCAAACATGTTTCATCCACTTCATTTTACATCACTTTCACGTGTTATTATTTTGCAAAACTAATAATATATGTGTTTATAGGTAGGTATAGTCAAAAAAGGCGATATTCCAACAGAAAGGGCACTAAAAACACTGTAAAAGAACATAAATTAACCATCTAATATAAACACAAAAAATGATTAAAATAGAGATTTTAGCCTTGATGATACATGAGATCATGTGCAATTTTTCATCGGAAGAATACTTGCATGTGTAAAAACAGTAAAATTAACAGTCGAATAATCTTGCACAATATTAGCTATCAGTTATTAGTTGCACTTCATTGACTACTTGTGTGCAAATAATCTTGCAAGTATTGTTATCATAGTGTTGCAAGACTAAAACTTCACTTTTAAACTGAAAGATTTTACTGTAAGTTTCAGATTAAATAAAATAAAAGATCATCAAACTGTGTGCAGTTTTTAAAAATATATTTTAACAATATTTCTATGTGAAAAATGTTTAAACTTTCTCTTAAAATGGAAGTTTTATTGATACATAGTCACAGGTTTTTTGATGTTATTTTCCACTATACTTGGAAATTCACTGTTTATTTTTCTAGTGTTATGAATATTTATTATTCATTTCTAAATGTAAAATTAAATAAAACTGTATAATTAAATTTTTAACAGTATAACTTATGTTAAATGTGGCACATTCTGCATGTATATCAATCTAGCAAATTACAAATAACGAACAATCTGGTTATTTCCTTTTCAGACTGAAATACTGTACAGTTTAGTTTTTTTTTTTTTTTTTTTTTTTTTTTTGCTATTTGCATGAAACTTTCTTAAAATTCCGTATCTGTGTTAGAGCCTGACTGCTGCTGCATCAGTGGGGTGATTTTATTGGATGATTTAAGCTAAATGTAAATAAATCTGTATCAGGATTTACAAGAGCCAGTATGTTACAAGAAATCTAAGTAATAGAAAGCCAAAAAAAGTGCTTGCCAGACAGCAGTTGTATCAGTCAGGCCTTGTTACAGTAAAACACTAATAAAACAACAGTCAAAGTAGTTGAGGAGTGTAGACAGGTTTGATTTTAGGTTTTATTTGTGACAACTGTCATAAAGCACAATTTATCTGTGGACAAATTAGACAAAACGCCTTTTTCTATCCCTCTTTGAAATGTCACATTTTAAAACAGCCAATAACATCCTGCACTGCATTAACTTTGGTGTTAGATTTTGGTCTCTTTTCATCAAAATCTTATGGTGACAGACTAAATGGTATTTTAGGCAGCATGTAAAGAAGGCGAAAGTATTTTTTTTCACCCCAGAGTTGTGCTTGAAGCCTCTGATAGCAAAGTCTGTACGTCGCCATAAAAGAAAAGGCACAGACAGTTAAACACTCTGCAGCGAATGCAAATTCATTAAGCTTATTGCTGTGAGTGTAGTATAATTGAAGGTGAGTAAAAGTGAGTGTATCAACATTTTCTATTAGGCTCGATGGGTGATTTTTATCAGAACAATAGAAGACCAGAGTGAGAGAGAGACATTGTGGGGTAAGGACATAACATGAGTGAAATTTTGCATGTAGCGCTGAAGGGTTGTCCTTTTTTTCGGTAAAGAGCTGATACACCCTGTAAGCTCGCCCACAGTCTGAAATCCCTGCTGCCTCTTTTCACCCTCTGTTCTCTGACTATAGCCTTTTTAAAACCAGAACAGACGATCTGCAAAGCGCAGCTGAAAACTAACAGAAGCAAACGATTGACTTCCGGAAACATCAGCTCTTCAAAAGCAGCTTCAACAGCACATAAAGTTGTTTACGAAGCCGTCTCGCACCTCGAGCTATAAAAACCGTCTGTTGGAATTGTCATCATGTTTCATTGTCTTTTATAATCTCTTAAACATCGATGCTGTAAATAAATTCCCCCGTCTGACTCCAATCTTTGACAGACTGTTTGTATTCTCACAAATTCTTTTAGCAAATTCCTTCAGGGGAGAAAATAATTATCTGGCAAAAACTCTCATCCAATCTGTACATTACCTTATACTGCATTAGGTTAGATTTGATTACATTTACACTAAAATTAGATTTGAGAGCGACAGACTTGAAAAATCCTCTCAAAAGCAGGGTGCTTTTAAAGTAAAAAGGAGCCATTTAACTAAAATCAAGGTCTGGCAGAGATTGACTTTTCTGACAAAGCTGAAAACAAACATTTAGTAAAGATCCAGAAATGTCATTTAAAAACAACTGAATGTGGGATCTTTAGAGGAGAAGTTGAGGTGAGTGAGTTGCTCTCCAAAGGTTTCAGATTGTGTGGAGATCAGAGGAGTGTTGAGCTGCATTTTTAAGCCTTTTCTTTTCCTTTTTTGGGCCTCCTCCTCGTTACTGTCTTTCACTAATTTATCACGTCACGGTCTTTCTTTACTTCAACGAATAATTCATGTGCATTTAATTATGTTTGAGTGTCAGCATGTGTGTGGTTGTTGGCAGTTTCGCCCCATTTGAACAGAATAGACAAGTCGATCACACTGATGCTGCTTTTTCCTTCATACAGAACACATTTTGCCTCTTTTCTGTCTGTTCTTTCTCTGACCCTTCTTTTCCCATTTGCTCCCTCTTTCTTTTCATTGATCTCATTTATTTTTCTCTCAGTGCCTCCTTCTCTTAGCATCTCCCCTTAAATCTTAAATCTTTCACACCTCATGCCTCACTTTTTCTTCTTTCACAATTTCCAGAATTGCATAGCTACATGTCTGTTTACATTACTCCGCACAGCCTACTTTTTCTCTCTTTCTCTTTCTGCGCTACTCCCCAAACGCCACACCGGTTCGCTCAATCCTCCACCTTTATCCACCTCTCCGCACTGATGACTCTAACACGAGACATAGATTTCCTGTCAGGGCTCTAAGTGCTGCCTGCAACACTAACAGACGTAGCTACAGGCTAACTCAGGCCACGCTCGGGAAGAGGACACAGGTAGAAAGAAAGAAAGCAAAGAATGAAGATGACAATGAGAGCAGAAAATGAGCGTGATGACGGTGCTATAATGGAGCCCAGGGGAAATCTAAAGCATCAAGTACAGAACATGAAGGAGGATTAAAGGACAGTGAAACACACAAAGAACGGTAAAAGACAGAAGCAAAACAAACAAATGGAAGTTACTGTTCCACTAAGATGGGAAGTTTAAAGGGACTATAGTCAGAAAATGCTTTCTTTGGCTCAGATTTTCAGCGTCTTTGGAGGTGGTTGCTGCTTTTTTAACTGCTTCTACCCTGGAGGTCTCTATGCTGAGAAGAGAAAGAAAACTGCAATTTTCCAAAGGCTGCAGAGTGTTTTTACCTGCATTTAACTGGATAGTAGTCACGACTACCACTATAACTACAATAGATGTAACATGTGCTGTGCTCCATTTCTGCTGCATCAATTTTGGTAGAGCTTTAATTGAGAATATTGAAAAAGATGATCAATAATGTGAGTGCGTGCTGACCCACTGTCATAAGACTGCATGTATTCTCTGTTTTAAAGTAAAAACGCCCGTTTCTGCTTTGAAAATCTCACTCTTGCTTGGTGATGAAGATGCAAATACGAATTGGTATTTCAAGCATCTCCCTGGTGTCTTTTATCCATATATTTGTCCTTTTTGGTATTGCAGTTTAGCTGTTATGGGCTATACATCTAGGGAAATTTCCACTCAAAAAAATCAGATGGAAATTTCAAAAAATAGCCTCGGGCTTTAGGGGTTAGGCTGACTCAGCCTCCTCTCATTCACCTCAATTGGGATTTTATGATCAGGAAATGAATGATGGCGGGCAGCAAACCTAAACTCCAGACTTAAAGGACTCCCTTCAGGAACCTGCAGGTGTTGAGAGAAATTCTACATGCATTTTATTTTTGCAATTTACGATTCTTCTGTGTGTATGTGTCAGTGTTTGTGTTCTTACTGTGCTGCCCCATCAGCTGGTAAAGCTTGTTCAGTGTCTCTGCGTGTTCGGACGCTGGGTGGTTCGGTGGATGCTGCTCCGGACTGGGCCCACACTGCTTCGAGTGGGGAGGCGGCGTCTTGCTGCTGTAGCTGCACACAAATGATGGCAGGATGGTCGGATAGTTCATCCCCCCGTTGAGTCGCCCCAGCAACGCCCCCATGCCCTGGGTGACCACGGTCGGGCTGTCGCTGCTATTTCCATTTGCGCTTCCTCTCCGAACAGAAAGCGACTTCATCTCCAGTTCCTCCCCTCCTCCCACACGTCCTCCCCTGTCCATGTGCTCAGCGGTCGCCACGCTGATGGGGTGCTGCCCGCCGTTGCTGAGGCGACAGTGCTGGTGCTGATGGTGCTGCAGGAGGTTATGGATCGGCCTCAACCATAATGCGTTACTGGGGCCTGAGCCTCCGCAGCCTCTGCTCGAACTGTGGCCGTGTCCATTACCACCACCGTTATTGCCTCCCCCACTGCCATTAGGGTTCACCTTTTTGCGCCGTTTACTGTTCAAAGAACAGGAGACACGAAATAACAACTGAACATGAACAGAGAAGGTGCAACTTCGAGATTAATAAGAGATTGTACTATTTATTCTGTTTGTGTGTATTTGCATTGGAACAAATCTCCAGGGATGCAACAGTTTTACAGGCCAGGAATGCAATTCAGGAAAATACACAATTATCAGAGCCTACTGAATTATTAAATGTTTAGAACAAAGCATATTTAGCCATTCTAAAGAGTTTCTCATAGATACAAGAGGACCTGCAAGGAATGCATTATTTCATTTTACCTGCATTTAACTGGACATTCCCAGTCTATGCCATACCTGTGCCATCCAGAGTATATCCTCTGCAGCCTGCGGGTTAACTTGCGGTAAAGGTGACTAATGTAGCGCAACATCTCCTCGTAGCAAGAACCGGGTTCGCTGTAACTGGCGAGTGTGGAGTCGTTGGACATGTAGCGAGCGCGCTGCTCCCTCATCAGGGCGTTCTCCCTTTGCTTCGTCTCGGAGAACTGGGTGGCGATGACCACGAGGCACAAGTTGATCATGAAGAAAGAGCCCACCTGGTTGGGGAGGTAAAGAGCAGCTCTAGCAGCAATCCTAATAAAACCACAACAACGCAGATTCCTAATGACACAGGAGCAGTTGCACCCAGCAGACCTATGAAAGTGCTGATAGAGTGGCAAGAGACCCTGCTGCTGGAATAGAAAGTCAACACAGAGGCTACTTCGTCAATGTTTGATTTAAGGAACAACTCGCTGTTGACTTTATCCCTACTTGTGGTGTTAAAAGTGCAATAAAACGTTCTGTCAACAAGAAGCATTATAATGGCTTATATACTATTAAGATGCAGCCTGTTTTGCTGGGAGGATAAGACTCATTTTGCTTTTATCATTACTTGGAAATAATGAAATCTGAATCTTGCTCCAATGAGGCAGCTTTGGCAGGAAGTTAGAAATATATCAACACTATAATGCAATCTGTGTTTAACATGTCATTACTGTATGCTACTGAAAGACTGGTAGGAAATGAGATTTACGCTTTCTCCATCTGTATATTGAATTGTTTTGGGTTTATTTTTGGACACTTCCATTTGTCTGTATTCTGTCTCCCCCACTTCCTATATGAATGTTTTTCTTTCAGTCCTTTCTGTAGGCCATCCTCGCTCCCATCCCTCCTTCTCTCTCCTCCTCACATTCCAAGTGCCTAATAAGCATTTTTACTTCAAATGACAGGCGAGCAGGAAGCTCATACGGCATTGTAAAATATAGCCTAAGCTGGGATCTTTGAAAACCCCCACAACAGCATGATAAGGGTGAAATTATACACAATGAGATGTCTACAAGGTTCAACAGAGGAGACTTAAGCTCCAAGCAGAGTTTAGTGGTTAACTTTAGAAAGGTTATTTTGGGTTTTCCACAGTTGAAGCGAGATGCAAGTACATGAAAATATCTATACATTATGTATTTGCATATTTGTGGAGCATTCGAAGCACAACACTGCAGAGCTTTATAAAGGGGAGAAGGATGAAAGAAATGTATACAGAGAACAATATTGTCTACAGCTCGACTGCTACTGAAATTTTGTGACTGTTACAGATTTTAGGGAGTAGGAAATTCTGATATAGAATTATTGGCAGATAATGTTTATATAGTTACATTAAAATGACAAAATGATGGACTCATCATTTATTAACATTCCAGGATTATATTTCACAAACGAGATAGCAGATTGCTGTGAATGCAAAGCTCAATTTTGCACTATCGTCTGCTCAGCTCTAAAGCATACTCTGCTACATGTGCTGCAGACAGTCCTAACAGTGTTGTTGACTGTTTCTAAATTACTCAAGGCATCTTTTTCTGCATTGTGTTCTGTAAAAGAAAGTTTTCATATTACTGCATATTGAACAACATACTTTATGATACTTCATATCTTTAGTTTTGTCTGTAAATTCTGTCTGGTTTTCAGCAAGATGGTTATTGTTTTGTCTTTGATGCCTAAATCAGATCACAAATATATGAAATTGTGAGTTATGTAGTGCAAGTAAGTAGCAGGTCTAGACGCAGTCGAGGGAGAAGCTGTGGAAAACCTGACCTGGGGGCAGCTCCAGAGTGTACAGATAACTATTACCTCAGCAAAAAGCCACAGTTGTTTAGAGAAACACCAAGAAAGACAAGACCTGTGCTTGGCAACACATTTTAGACCAAATCAAATAGTTTTTTAAAACCCCTTGGGCTTGCTTTTGGAGACCTAGGAGAACAGTTACACATTAAGTACTGCTGGTAACAATAAAACATGTAAATGAAAGTGGTACTTACAATAATGAGCAGTATAAAATATATAAAATTGTAGAAGGAGTGAGCGTCCATGACATAGTACATGATATCTACCCATCCTTCCAGTGTGATGACCTGATGGTAGACACAAAAAGACACACAGACAGAGAGAGAGGAAGCCTTTTAGTTATCATGAACAGCAAAGCAAAAAGAAAAAAAAAAACATTCCTTCATAGCTCTGCCCATTACTCTTTCTTCAAAAAACATACGACAAACACACCCACGCACGTACACAAGACTGCACTCACACCCACAGACACACACTCCAAAGTATGCAGCAGCCAGAACATTTCCAATTCGGTTTTTAAAGGCTGTTCCTCTGAAGAAAGTGTGTGTTGTCGCTCCAGCCTCTTATGCATATGTGTGTTAGTGCCCGCGGAATGACGCAGCTCTTTCATGTAGCCACTATGCAAATCAGCAGCCAAGATGTTGAGACTTGAAAGCGGTGGCTCAGCTCAGCCAAGCCGATAATACGCTCACACCTCAACATTTACACCTCAGCGAGCATAAAACATTACAGCACAAACACACAACAGTAGCATATAGATGATGCAAACACAGATGCCCGCATTCACGTGCATCTATATCTGTGTAAGAATAAAAAATCCCTGCATAAACACACCATAAACAGACACCATGAATGCACATTATGCACACACACACACACACACACACACAGAACCAGAGGAGACTAATCCACTGTCTTCTGGAATATTCACACAAGATTATCCAAAGAGCTGGATTCTCATTTCTGAGCAAATGCACACCTGAAAACTACAATCACAGCGTATTTTTTCATCTACAGAAACAGACAGAAAATGCATAAATTTGTTCAAATAACATGAGACCAGGCCACGTGGGGAATTATCACACAAGCCTCAAAATGAACACCCAACTATCTCATTCGTACAGCTAATCGTGAATGTGAAATGTGCACATCAGCAATCAAAGCACATTTCTTCCACATATCTGATCATTCTTGATGCTAACCGCATGAAGAAAAGAGGCGATTCGGGGCAGATGCTGTTTATTTAAAGCAGGACACAGAGATGATAACCTGAACAATTTATCCACTCACCCTGAGGTCCAATCCCTTCATCTGCTACTGACTCATTTTGAAGATCAGACATTAGTAGCAAAGTATCAGGGCCTGTATTACATGCTAATGACTTGCATTTAGAGCAGAGATCATGCTCTCAGCTGTCACTGGAAAATGACCCAGCCAACATATTGTTCTCCATCCATAATGGACAGTTTAGCAAAACGCGTGCTTGAAGGTCAGAATTCATGAACCTGTAGCTTGATAGGAACACTGGACTGATAACATGAAGATATCCCATCCTCTAATGCTCTTTCACACTTACTCAAATACTGCATTTAAAACCAATTGTGAGGAACTTGTACTTCACTTGAATACTTCTATGGACATGGTATTTTATACTTTGACTTCAGTACATTTGAGAAGGAAATATTGCACATTCTACACCATGGAACTGACAACTTTTTGAAGATGAAGATGTTACAAAACAGAATACAATAGATTGCTAAAGATTAAACCAGTGCTTTACAATCTTTTTGGCTACTGAGATCAAAAACCACTATGTAGTCGCATTCACATTTCAGAGTTCAGTGAGTTGGTAACAACTCCAGCAAATAGTCATTTTTTTCCCTTTAAAACTTCTTTCAATGTTTCATTTCATACATGTGTTTTTATATGTTCTTTTTATTGATATCTCAAAAAATCAAAGAGTAAAGAAAAGGTCAATAAACAAGAGCAGCTTTGTTTATCAGAAATTTATCTTGCAACCCATCAGGTTTATCTGGTGTCCTTGAATATTAAGCTATATATAAAGTACTTTAAATTAGCTTTACCTGCAGCAGCTACAACAGTAACATGCTGCTGAAACATTGAGGATTCAGTATGATTAATCTAGAAATAATACATACATAATATTATATCAGTCAGAGGGACCAAACCACTACTTGTATTTTAATACTTCAACTACATTTTGCAGGTTGTACTTAAGTCGGAGTTTCAGTGCAGGACTTTTACTTGTAATGGAGTAGTCTTTTACTGCTATATTGGTACTTTTACTTTAGTAAAGGATCTGAACACATCTTCCACCACTGCTCTCCTCTCTATCTTTTCATCTGATGTGCCTTTGTCTTTCTTACTTTCATTTAATCTGTTATCTTTCCTTCACTCTCAGCTCTGCTTTATTTTTTTTCTTTACCAGCATTGACAGAGGTCAGTCCATTACCAGCCTTGTAAATCTTTGGATCTGGGCTGGATTTCAGAGGCATTCTTCAATAAAATCTGCTGTCATCACATACTGTATGTATTGAACTCTAGAATGAACCCCTCCAGCAATGAAACTCTGATCTATAAATGGTGCAAACTACCATCTTGAGTCTCTAACTGTAAATAAACCTGACCCCATTAGACTGCCTTTGATATCTATATGTAGATACAGTTCCAGTTGCTGAATATATCTGTATAATCAAAAAAGAAATGAACGATATTGTTGCGGTATTACTCAGTCCGAGTTCAGACATAATTGAGCCATAAACTAGGTTGCGGTTGGAACTGAGTGTGAAGTGTTTCCAGCTTGTTGCACTTTGCAAGAATCCCAAGGTTACCCTGAATTAAGTCAATTTGGAGACATGGGCTGAAATGTTTTCAAAACCCTGTTATTAAATGTATAATTCATGTTCTATATATTTACAGATACTGTAGAAAAAAGTTGTAGAAAGGGATAACAAGCCATTCCCTCATTTAACATTCAATACAGCACTTTCATTTCTGTTTTCAACAAACTTTGATTCTCTCTCTCCATCTCTTGCATAACTCTTCTTTTTCTGTCATCTCTCTCACACTTACTCTGTTTCTGTTCATGCTTACATCTAACTGTTCACAAATACCCAGTCAATTTAACAAAATGCTTAACATATGTTATTTAGAGGTTTTGACAGTGCAATCAATGTGTTGTCAGTGTGGTCGCTCAGTGTCAGCGGCATTGTTAATCCTGTGAACCCAAAACCAACCAGCACATTTGAAAGGCATGTCAGCTTTTGAACATAGTAAAAATTTTGCTATTTATCAGAGCTAGAAACTGTAAAAAAAGAAATAATTATTAGATTTTCACCTTTGCAACAGTACTTGATCTAGCTGTCTGTGACGAGTCATTTTGTTGCTTAGAATAATGAAACTTAACTTTAAAACTGTGATATTTCATCAAAAACACTCATTTAACATAATTCATGTTTTTAAAAATGGAAAAATGTAATATTTTCACTAAAGAGATGTTGTAAAAAAAAAAAAAAAAACTATGCTGCCAATAGTGATTTTGCTGTGACAAACAGTCATGTAAAAAAAACTTTGTGACTTGTACCTGAACTGGGCTGAACTACAGGCAGTGTTTACACAGAGCTGCCAAGAGACAAGTACAGAGACAAATTAAACATGTAGGTAGTAAAATATAGATAGTATACAGGGTCATTATTTTTCCCATTGTTGGTAACACCTGTGGGCACCTAATAACTAAATAACGATACCAATAATTGGAAAAATGCTGATAATCGATCAACCGATAGCTCTAATTAACAAATATTGTGGTTTAAGAATGATATTCAAATTGATTCCAAGTGAAAGTTAAATGATAATAGCTCAGATTATTATTAATCAAGGAGACACTCACCAAACTGATTTACATTTTGCAGGAAAAATGAAAAACTGTGTCAGAATTTAGAATTATTTATAGAATAATACATTTCTTGCACAAAATAAATGAAAAGAAACTTGTTAACATTTATATTTTTGTGTTGATAGGCTTTTACATCATGACATATAACATAGTTGTTTCATTATTATAGATCACAGAGGTGCATCAGAGACATGGTGCATTTGTGAATCAGTTAAACAAAATTATGATACAGATAATCGGTAAAATGCTGATTATCAACCTGTAGTTCTAATTAGCAAACAATGCATTTTAAGTCTGATATCAAGTTGATTCTAAGTTACAGCTAAATGATAATAGCTCAGATTATTATTAGTCAAGGAGACGATCACTGAAATGATTTACATTTTGCAGGAAAAATTAGAATCTTGGTGTCAGAATTTAGAATAATTTATAGAATAATAGATATTTTACACACATTTAATTAAAGGAAACTTGTCAACGTTTAAAAAATACTGTACATGCTGATTCCAGATTTGTAAATTAGATTAGATTAGTAAGTAATAAAAGACTTATTTCCACAATTTATGGAATTAACTCTAATTTTAGCCATTTTTGTGCTGTTTCCAAAGAGGTACTGTTTTACATTGCAGTAGAAAATCATCTCACAGTGACGAAAAATACGACAGGAACAAAAAAACACCCAGAAACTTGCTGTGGTTCCGAGGGTTAACTGAAAATTTCCATTGTTGCAGATCTTTTACAAAACAAATAATACCATTTTGTACAGAGGTCTCGGCAGTATTGAGCAAATCCTGTTGGAATCACTCTTCCATCACGTTGACTCATGCTGACAGATTTTAATTTCACACCAGAAGAACCAAATCAGACAATTTTCCTTTGAATTTCTGCACCACTACTCATGACTGACTAACTTTTCCGGTTAAAACTGGCACCTACGAGAGGTTATACCAGATTCAGAAAATGCCAAATGTGTGAAAGAAACAAATTAGACGTTTCTGGCTGCACACAAGCAAACGGCTGCGATGAGACGTGCACAGACACACACACAAACACACACATCATATACCTGGATAAAAAGCCGATTGCACCTAAGAATGTTTACTAAACTATCCCAAAAGAAATGTAAAAAAAAAAATCTCATCTATAAATCCTCTAACTGTGAGCAGATACCACACATACACACAGGAAAGTTGTGAGTACCTATTAGGGATTAGTGTGTTTGCTTCTGTGTGTCTTTAGTATTTATGCTGTTTGTAGTAATCTGCAGATAAAATTCTCTTTAAGAATGTTGCGATACTCAAAGCCCTTTCAGACACCCAGACGCATCTATCTGGACACAAGGGCTGAAATTCATACCACAACAGCCAGACAGACACACAAAGCACCAACAGTGTGATAGGAAGGAAAAGCCTGTTACAGCCTCCTGGGGAGATGGAACCAGCATGAGGGGGAAGGAAAAATACATTTTGAGAAGCAGCATGTGGAGAGGAAAAGACTTTCAGGTCATAATAGATGCCCTCTGATGGCACGAAGGGAGGAATTGTGGAAATAATCACTTTGAATTGTTAACACAGCAGGAAATTAACTGATGACTGATTGTGTTTATACAAAAAAGCAGCCTTTTAACCACTTTGTCATATCTGATCGACTCTCTATCACTGTTCTGTTGAAAAGACTCTATGGCAGAGCATGTAATGTAGTGTCGTCCTCCAATAGTGCAGTCTCTTTGAAAGGTTTACTTTAAAGAATCTCACCTTTCTGCTGCAATCAAAGCTTGACAGTTCTTTTTATACAATCACAAGTAAAGTCTGTCAAAATGAGAGCTTTCCTAGACCAGAGAGTGTGGAGTGGAAGTGAACTAAGAAAGCCTCTGAGCCTGAACTAGAAGATGAAATCTGTCTTCCTCCGGTCAAATAATGTCCTATTTCAACCACACTCACACACAATTACAGATAAAACACACACACACATGTGCAACATGTTTTGTTCTGCTTCAGATGAATCACAAACCAGTCCTTCTATTAGCTTAAACTAATCTGCATATTTTTCCCAAGAGAACGTAGCAAACTGTCGGAAACTTTAAAAACTTGGAACCTTGGGAGTGATATTGTGAGCTTCCTGCTTTCTAAAAGTAGATCTATCCTGGTTTGTGAAAAATGACTGCCTTTAGAGTCTGTTCCAGGTCAAGGAGAAGATGTGAAGTTGTTCATAAGTATGGCTACTAATGAGACACAGACGGGTGACAAATTAAAGGAAAGAACAATAGAAAGTGAGGTATGGAGCCACTATGTGCCTCCAGAACAGCTTTATTCCACCTTGGCACTGATTCTCTACATCTCTGGGACTCTACTGGAGGGATGAAACACCATTTTTCCAAAATACAGCCTCTAATTCAGTGTTCATGTTGGTCCTGAATCTTCCATATTTATATTAGGTTGAGACCTGATGACTCTGAAGGCCACAGTAAGGGAATTATATCATTTTTATACCCATCAGACCCGTTCATGATTTCTGATGCCCTATCCAGGAGGGCACTGTCATCCTGGAGGACACCACTCCCATCAGGATAGAAATATTTCATCAAAGAATAAAAGTGATCACTCAGAAGAACTTTGCACTAATTTACAGAAACCCTCCCTGTCCAAGTGGACAAGTAAACCCAAACTACGCCTGAAAACTGCACCAAACAACAATGACAGAGCCAATGGATCCCCTCACAGTAGAGGTTCTTACAATTTGACACTAGTCTGTAGATACAGTGTTCATTAAGACAGATAACACTTTAATTAAGTCTGTTTTAAATCATTTGGTTTTGTTGTTCTCCAGCCAACAAGCTAGATAGATGTTGAATAGTTTAAATTTTGACAAAATGGGAAATGTTCAAGTTTGCCAGACTGCTGTGTTATCGCCAACAAATATTAAGCTACTTCATAACACAAAATAAAAAAACTGAACAACTAATGTCCAATAAAATCTTAAACAGTAATAAGTACTTATGACACATTTGCGTATTTGTTTACATATTAATTGTATGCATTTCCTACAGGGTGTAGGAAATGCATACAAATCTAGACACATAGGAAGTCTTATTAATGCTAATTTTTTTTTTTTTTTTTTTTTGCCTCCTGAACTGGTACTTCACTGGATGTGAAGGATGGACATATTGAAAGACAGCAGATGAATTTAATCTTTCGACAAAGCCAGATTTAATCTGTGGAGGCAAAAAAATTATAGTTAATGAGATTTCCTATGTGTCAAGACTTTAGGGACACCCTGTATTACTACTATTATTATTATTTTTATCCTTGTATTTATGGTTTTACCCTCTGTTCTTTCCATTACTTGGATGTGGCCTTATTGTCTTATCTTATCTGGTGTTATTGTTTTGATTTATTATGAAAATCTTTTAACATGTGTTTGACTCTCTTTCTACACTTCTGCTTCCCTCGTCTTTCTCTTTCTGTTTGGACTGACCGGCCTTCTGTTGTTTCTTGAGTCCTTCTTTTTTTTTTTTTTGTTGCCCTGTCTGTAAAACACTTTCTTTAATAGGTGCTATATAAATAAAGTTATTATTATTATTATTATTATTATTATTATTAGCATCCTGCTCTCCAGCTCCTTCTTCCACAGTCAGATCTGCACGTTCATCCGTCCTTACCTGGAATATGGCTATCCAAGCGTAGCCAATATTGTCAAAGTTGACAGCTCCCTTGTGAGGGTTGAGTTGCCCGGGGCGACAGACGTTGTAGTACTGGTTCCAGTTAACGCAGCCATTAACGTCGGCACCGCTCTCCGTTGGGGACGGTCCGACCAGAGCTGAACTTTGGTGGGGAGCGGCCAGTGAGCACTCGGCCTTGCCCTCCGTGAAGGCTGGCACATCGTGGCAGCGCAGCATCCCGTTCTCTCGGGGAGCTGAGCAGATAAACGGGCTGTCTTCACCCTCCTCAGACATGTAGTAAGGATTTATAGACAGGTTGTACATTCTGGGTGTAAGAGGGAGACATGAAACAAATGAATGTGTTGCAACAACAGTAATAATAATTAGCTTGTTTGCCTTAACTCTACGTTTTGAGAAAAGCAAGCTGTAGATTGGATTACACTACACCTATTCTTATGGCTGAGGTGCAATATGTAACTTTCATGTGCAGCACTGTTGATGCAATCTGCAATATTTCATTCAAATTTTCAGAAAAATTTTCAAATGTGATAAATCATTTCATTTTTTCATTATCATGTGTGATAAATTGAATTGCATTATATATTATTTATTACATCAGTATAACTCCCTGCATTACTCATCTATTCCAGCCATAATTTAGTTACTTATTTTATTTCAGTAATGTACCCTACTTATATCTTATTGCTTTCTACTTTTATGCACTGCATTTCTCATGTTATGTCATTCAGATTTTTTTTCCAAGCAATATCTGGCACAAGAATCAATAAAATATTATCTCATCTTATCTGATCTTATCTCATTTCCACTATGAATACACTTTGACTCATGTCCACTGCAAAAAAAAATATTTTACAGAAAATTGTGCATGTGTACAATAGTACAAAATGCTTCTCTAAGCTCTTTTGCATTAAGAGTTGGTCATTTTCAGCCAATTATCAATAAGCAGGATTAGATATATTCATACAATGTGTCATTTAAAGTGAGCTCCAGTACTGAAGTCCAGATTAGATGTGAAACAAACACCATAACGTAATCATGCCATTAAAGCTACTACATCTGTACACATCTGTGCATGCTGCAGATGTTTTATTTAAATTTTTCCTGAAAAAAATACCAACAGCAATGATCTACTGCTGTTCCTGCACTATTATCACACTGTATTTACACTTAGAGCTACTGTACTCTTCTTCCACAGCATTTCAATCAGCGATTCCACTCTAATCAGAACATCTTCCCAACAACATAATAACAGGTTGGAGGAACCTGCAGTTTTATAATAGCAGCGGCTCTAAAATTACATAAAACTACAGCTGCAGCATATAGAGCACATTATCCACTTCTATTTTAGCTGTCATGAAGTTTCTACTCAGTTTTTGCAAGATCTTGAAGAACAACTTTTGCAATTTGTGATTCCCTGCAACAAATCTCGCAAGCATTTAAGCCTTATGGTTTGTGTATTTGCACGTATTGTTCACCAAATCAAGAGCAACAAGACACTGAGGAATATAATTAAATAAACAAACTACATTTAGGAGTCAGCACATAAAAAGTAGCAGACAGGATCTGACTGCTGTTTCTACTCGTGGTGAATGTGTCCCACAGTTTAACCACTTATTTATAGCCTTCTCCTAAAACTGGAGAGCTCCTCATAACAGCGACTGTGCTTTTATGTGGAGTGACATTCACTTTTGAAGTACTAGTGAGGAAGAACCGATTCAGGAACAGGTAGCCTTTGTTGAATGTCCTCTGCCTTATTCCCACAGTGTTCCCACAATTTGTCACATCCTTTTTATCTGTTGCTGTCCCTGTTTGTGTCCTTACCTTTCAGGACTTCACTGTTTCTTTTCCTGACTCCTGCCTGACTGTTGCAGAATTCAACGCACTGAACTGAAGAAAAACCATCTGGCAGGTTTGAAAGGCATATTATCTTTTTAAAAACATGCCAAAATGACATCATTTTTCAGAACCAGGAACTGTGAAAATAGAAAGAATTGACAGATTTTCCTCGAACTAAAGTGTGATCTCTCATTCCATCAGACAACAGCCAATACAAAGGCTTAAATCATGATCATTTATCAATATTATTGTATTCTGCGTGTTTTTGTAAATATATGCCAAAAATGTATCATTTACACTCACAAGATTCTGTAAAAAACAAAGAGCCAGTTAGTTATTCACTAATTAGTGACTACAGTGGTACTAGCATTCAAGCAATAAAAATTCAGGGACATTTTAGAGAGTTTTTCAGAGGAGAAAAGAGATACAAACAGAAATTAATTATACTAATTTTAAATCTAAGTAGTAAAATAACTACAGCACTTGTGGACACTTGGCAAAAAGGTTGCACATTTTGATTTCAGGTTTTTCAGTTTTTTGAAGAAAAAAATAGTTCATTCTTCAAAAAGAAATTCAGCTTTTTGTTTTTTCTCTTTTTTATGAGACACAACATACATTTTGAAGTTTCTCTTTTAGTAGCTGTGGTTTTGTTGTTTCTGTAGAAGGGTAGGACTTTATATTCCAGTAAAAATGAGCCTACAGTGAGAATAAAAAACGTGACAGGACTAAAGAAATCTCCAGAAACTGGTTGGGATTCAGAGGGTGAAAAACCTTTACAAGATTCTGGAGGAGAAATGACAAATTTGAATTTAATGTACGTGATCCCAGTCATGTAGATGTAAATGTTAGCTTCCTTGTGATTCTGAAACCTAAATTGGGGAAATATGTAGTGCATGAGTTTCTAAATGTTCATGTGTGTTATTGCAGACAGAGGTCAGGAAACTGTTTGCTCTGTGAGAGGAGATGCAGCAGCCTTGATTATGAAATATTAATATTTCTCTCTTTCACAAAGAGAGGATTCAACAACATTGTCTCTGGTACAAAATGTACCACTACATCAGCAGAATGAGTTCAAGGATCTCTGAGCTACATGTTTTGCCTCCTGAGGTGATGGACATTTTTTTTTATTCTTTTGTATGATTTCATCACCAAATTAGTTTCAAATTAAAGAGGAAGTTGGCAATATATCTAATATTTTCATGTGCAGTGTGGAAGGAAATGCAGTCTTTTTCAGTCTTCTGTCTCTCTGGACAGCACATCTCTCTGCACCATATAGTTTTCACTGTCTCAGGTAGAGAGAGTTTGTATCTTGTTAAAATTTTGCTCAGTTTTAAGGTCAGTCCCAACGGTCTGACATTTTGTATGGGCTGGTTTGAGCAAGATAAGTTTTAAATTTACTTGGGGATTTTATCACTTCATTCCACAAAGTTTGAAATGTCATGTTCAGTTTGTTAATTTCCCGTCGTGCTGATGATGTCCAGGTTGTTTATTTTGGTCTGTTGTATTATCCAATGTAAATTATTTTCCTGCTGTTCCTTTTCTGGAATAATTTAGTTTTCTTTGGATTCGAAGTTTTGCAAAATTTTTAGACCCATCACATGTAAAGAGAAGAGTTTGTGTAAGTAACATTATTATTACACATACACTACTGTTCAAAAGTTTAGGGTCACTTATTCCACTAAGTCCTTATTTTTGAAAGAAAAGCTTTTTTTTCAATGAAGATAACATTAATCAGAAATACAGTCTAGACATTGTTAATGTAGTAAATGACTATTCTAGCTGGAAATGACTGATTTTTAATGGAATATCTCCATAGTGGTACAGAGGAACATTTCCAGCAACCATCACTCCTGTGTTCTAATGCTACATTGTGTTAGCTAATGGTGTTGAAAGGCTCATTGATGATTAGAAAACTCTTGTGCAATTATGTTAACACATAAGAGTGTGAGTTTTCATGGAAAACATGAAATTGCCTGGGTGACACCAAACTTTTGAACAACAGTGTATCTAAAACTACCTTTAAAATACCAGTTTACATCTATATTTTCCTCTTTCCGTCACTCTTTACATGTTAGGCCATACAGTGGGTACATCCTGAGGACACTGCAAAGTACAGATACTCCAACAAGCTATGATTTATGATTCATTTTTGTTCCATGCAGCGGCTAACAATTACTCCCTATGACAACTCGACACAAGCTACAGCTAAACTGTGACTAATGAGGGAGTAGCCAAGAATGGCAGCAAAAGGAACAAAGATGTAAAGAAAAAGGACAGACAGAAAAGAACAGAGTTGGGAAAAAAAAAATCATGTTTGGGTTAAACGAGCTGAGCAAATCTGATGTTTGAGTTCCATCTGCAAGATGGAGTGACTGCTGGTGAATGTGGAGAAAATTAAAACCGACTGCAACTTCCAACTCTGCTTATGAAGTTTGTATTTTTCACTCATTTTTGTTTTTTCTATTCTCAAGGAGAATGATTTGGAATCAGATCCTATTTTCCCCCAAAATGCATCTTTTCAGAAGTCTGATCTAGATTTGACAGAAGAGACAATTTCCCGAGGCCATCTGTGCTACTTCCATCCTTGAGAGAAATGAAATGCAAATTCCGCTTTGCCAGGCTGAAAACCTTACGTTCTTATGTCCTCTCCCAGGAAGCAGCGGTTGCGGAGCAGTCCCGCCCACAGCTGGACTCCCACAATGCCGAAGATGAAAAAGACAAAGAAGCAGAGGAGGAGAACGTTTCCCAGCATGGGCAGGGTGTCCAGCAGCAGCGTCACCAAGATCCTCATACCTACACAGCAGGAGACAAACACGAGAGAAATCACCGACTGATATCGTCTGATGTGCACGAGTTCAAAAACTTGATAGACACTCGAGTTCCGCATTCGTTGGAGTTTTACTAACCCTCTGGTAACTGTTCACCCTGACAGCCGCTATTGATCTTGAGAGTTTAGAAACCACAACTTCATCCTCACAGCTGATAAAATTCCACGAGATGACAACAGTGAAAGTGACAGTTTGACATTATTTCGTCCTCTGGGATTTGAACTCACAGCTTCCTTGTGGCTACTATTATCTAACCACATGCATTCAGCATCCATCTCCAGCTGTCAGATGCGTTTATTGTCAGAAGCGCCGGGAATCCAGCCCCTGAGCTCCACACACACTGTGTCACATACACTCGCAGGCCACTTTATTAGGTACACCTGTAAAAACCCCATTAATATACTGTGCATGAGATGGGGTAAAATATTAAGCACACTTTTAAAAGTTTGCGCCATCAGTCATAAAGTTGAATTATCGCCTCTGTGGCAGCTTTTGTCAACAGAAACATTATAAAAGTAGAATTTTCAGCAGAGGGGGTTTATTAGATCACATCAGATTGTGCCTAAAATAGCCAGTGGGTGTGTAGCACAGTCTTTCTAATCACTGTGGCTGCTAATTTTCACATTTGCACTGATATTTAAAATCAAATCTTCCACAATGTGCCTGAAAGCTTTCTTAGAATTGTGGATGGAAAATAAAAACAAAAGGCTTTTTTATGGTTCAACACACTTCTTATTAAATTTGTGGCAGAAACTAGAGATCAAAGTACTTTTCCACAAAGACAATCTTTTTCTTTAATTATATTTATTAAAATAACATTTATCATAATTATATTTAATGAGTCAAACATCATTAAATAATCCTCCAGCTGTTGTTACTACAATTACTTACTATAGTCACTCATTGAGACAAATTAACCAAACAAAATTATCTGTAGGGACCCTGTTGCTTTGTTTTATTGTTTGTTTCCACCTTGAAGTTTAATTGCATTGATTATGGTTTCACTAAATTGCATATTTAATGTTTTGCGTCTGGCAATATTATTGTACATAATTATCATATGTCCCATATTGCCCCCCTTTTCAACAAATCAGTTAAAATCTCACATTTGCAGAATGTGACTTTCAATTTTTAAGCTCAAAATGCTGCAAAGATAGTTAATTTTACTATTTTTACTGTATAAACCTTGGTTTTAAACCTGTTCAAAATAGTTATTTCAGTGTCTGTACTGCTCCTGTCCCCGCCCCCTTCAGGAAGAAGACTCTCTCTGCATATGCGATTAGCAAATCACATAGAAATTGAATAAAAATCGGACTGGCTTGAAAAGCTGGGATAAAGAATGGCAGTAGTCAGCAATTTTAAATTCTCACATCTTTTTTATAGTTGCTTTAGTTTTCAAAAACATAAAAAGCATTGTAAAAAACATAGATTTTCACTATATGGCACCTTTAATTTGGAATCACAAAGACCTTCAAGGTAAATAGTAAGTATTGAAAAAAACTAAACAAAACAATAAACTTAAATTAAGACAATGTGAACTTTGTTTGAAAGTATAGAAAGTATCCCGCCAGTGGATTGTTGATGCTTTTACTCTGTGATGTAGAACTGCCTCCGCTCAGAGGGAATGACTCATCGCTGTTTGCTTCTTTGTGCGCTCATTAGTCACAAAATTTTTGCAGAGGATATATTTTCTACATTCTAATTGCAGAACGGACTGAGGAATAAACTATTCACCTTTCCTCGGTAATTGACTGTTTACAATTCAGCTGCACATCTCAAGTTGTGTCTGCTACGATGTTTTTTTTTTTTGTTTTGTTTTTTCTTTTGACAAATGTGCAGCAGGCCTATAAGGGTCAATCCATTAGAGCGCTAATGGGATGTGGTTATGGCCGTGGGATAGAATAGAAACCAGAAAATCACAGTTATCACTTCTGGTCACTCAGACACACAGACAGAAATTACATTACGCTTATAAAATCAGTGAAATTCCAAGTTTAAATCATAGTCATAGGCTATCTAATAATTCCTCATATACCTCCTTTTTTTACATATTGGCTACAAATCAGTTGCTTCAGACTATATAGTGACACATTCAAGCGTGGAAACATTCACACAGACGTGTTACCACTATTGAGGCATCTAAATCTGTGCAGAAAACAAAGCATTTCACAGCACTGACATCACCTATACAGAACACTAACAGGTTCTCCAAGTACCATTTATGGCAAAAAACTGTTTTTCAGCAACACACTCAATCTAATTGCTTGGAAAACAGAAGGCAGTACAAAATACAAAGACACTGAAAACCGAGAAGACAATGCATTTACTCTCAGACTGACTTTATAAGATCTTATAATGTCATACACTACCATTCAAAAATTTAGGTTCACTTAGAAACATCCTTATTACTGAAAGAAAAGCAGTTTTTTCAATGAAGATAACATTAAATTAATCAGAAATACAGTCTAGACATTGTTAATGTGGTAAATGACTATTCTAGCTGGAAACAGCTGATTTTTAATGGAATATCTACATGGGGTGCAGAGGAACATTTCCAGCAACCATCACTCCTGTGTTCTAATGCTACATTGTGTTAGTTAATGGTGTTGAAAGGCTAATTGATGATTAGAAAACCCTTGTGCAGTTATGTTAGCACATGAATAAAAGTGTGAGTTTTCATGGAAAACATGAAATTGTCTGGGTGAGCCCAAACTTTTGAATTGTAGTGGATTACATCATGAAACTTCTCTTAATTAAGGTAGATTTCATTTTAGTAATGCAGTCAAATGGCACATAAATAGCACACTTGATGAAGGAATTTCAAACAGAGATGGGTCATAAATCCAGAGAGTCATGCTACTCAGACAAGTTTATGTTCTGTAAGTTTGTAATTTCTGTAAAAAATTACAAAAAAAAAACATTTCCAGGAAATAAACAGTGTTTTAGCTAGTACTTAGCGATGAGAGTAATGCTGTTGAAAGGAATCAAAATGAAAAATTGCAATCTTTTGTAAATCTTGTGAACAAAATGTTTTATTTTTCTTTCAGATGATGAGGAAGGCAGCAAACATAAGCTTTTAACTATAAAAAGATTTTGTAATAAAGTCATAAAAGTGCTTGCAACTCAAATCAATTTAAAATATCACAGGAAACCTGGTTTGGAAGAATCCAAATAGTGGCAAAAATGAGTATTTTTAAGTAATTTATGTGGACAAATTTTGAAGAACAAATTCTGAAAACACACCTTTTGATGACACTTAACTCTGGTGTCAGCTTGTGAACTTATTAGTGTGCATATATTCATTTTTTTTCTTTCCTTCTTGGAAGAAATCAGCTGGCAGAGGAAGAAATTTAGTGCATTTTAAAATCTCGGTCAGGCAGTCTAAACAGGCCAAATAAAGCTAGGTGTTGCATGTGTCATTAAACAATCCTGAGAACTTATTAGAGCAGCAGGGAAACACGTATGTGACTGTGTGTGCCCATGTGTGAGACAGTTGGCAGAGTATTTGCAGCAGCCTTGAAAAGCATGAAATAAACACAGATTGCTGCTCACTGTATCTAAGCTACAGCAAAAACCCATTAAACATCTGTCCAACAATGGTTATATCCGATCCACTTAGGCAGAAAGATAAACAGAGAGGCCGAGTGAGGGCGGAACGGTTGGAGAAAAACATTATCTGTTCTATTAGCCTGGCTGGCGTGAACCCACAAACACTCAATCTATGATCAGACGAGAAAGAAAAATCAAGAGAAAAGAAGGAAGTAAGCTAAACATCCTCCAGGTATCTGAACCTGTGACTGCGCATCAACACTGACCTTGAGTTTTCCAGCCTGAAGTAACGGCTCTCATTGTCAAGCTCATTGCAATTCTCTCCATCTGTCTTGTCTACATCTGCCTCCATCTAGCAGCCACCTTCAGGGAGCGACTATAAACTTGTTACATTAATACAGGTTTTGCTTCACCTCATTCGTAGCCTGTAAAGCCGGTTTCTCTGGGCAACTGTTGGCTCAGTGATAAGGTTAAGGTTAATGTAACACTGTCAGGCCTCGCTGAGGTGGAATACTACGGTATGAGTGTGTGCGTGAGGCAGTTTGAGGTGATAGCTTAAGGAAACAGACAACCTGCCACGCTTTATGACTGTGTTTGGGTTATCTGTCGTGCACAAGTAACACCCTCATCCCCAACACACACACTCTTAAATAAACATAAAACGTCATAATTTATGTGGCTTAATCTCAGGTCAACCTGTGTCGCATGCTAACAGCTGGCTTATTCTAGGAAACTGGGCTCGTCATTCAAACACATTCAAAGGCACAGAGTCGGAGAGGCTTTTAGCGTGCCGGTGCCAAGCTGCGATCATGTGTATGACCCTGATATGATAACGTCACTGTGGTGCAAATACTGCTCCAACACAACTCCCATTTTTCCAATATACACCGATCAATGTACAACAGATGCATGCAACAAAACTGTTAAAAAAAATATTCAAAACTATGTCTGTAAACCTTAGAAAAAGGTATTTAACAAACTAGTTAGCAACGTTGCATGCCTGAGTCTGAAAACCAGCCTGGCTGCTTGCCTAATGTATGTTGGTTAACAACCTTGTAAGCTGTTATGACACCATTGTCTTGAGCTCCTCTTTAGCTTTAGATTCATGGCCACCTCTGTCACACAGCTTTTAGGATAATGATAAACTACGTGCAAGCTCTTAAACACCCAACTCCTGGATCATCCGTCACCTTACAGTTAAACGGTGAGAATGCAGACACCATAGTATTGTGCTGTACTGCTCTATGCAAACAAATGAATGATAACAGGCAGACAGCATTAAACACAAGTGAAATGCTGTAAATATTGGTTAAAAAATACATGAAATATGGTTTAAGATCTATACGAAAAATAGTAATAGTAATGGGAATTGGAAAGGCTACACTATATATGAAAAATAAAAAATAAATTAATTAATGAATAAATAAGAAAGTGTAATATTCCAGCAGCTGTGGCACAAAAAAAAAAAATAATTTTAAAAAAATAGTTAAATAACCATTTCACAAAAAAAAGTCAAATTGTCCATCATTAAAATACAGTTTGTAGCCTTCAATTTACATGAAATTGCACATTTGCTTTGGCTTTTTAATGTAAATAAAATGCACTGATGTGTATTAAAACATCAAAATTACCTGTAACAAGGCCGAATAATGATATAATAGAAAAAATAAGGTATAATATTGCAGAAAAATTATGTTAAAAGTGTGTTTTATTACATAATTTCATCTAAGAAATCTTACCAAAAAAGCCAAAATTATAATAATGCTGACAGAACTTTGCCATTTTTTAAAATCAAATTACAGAACCAATACTTCTGCTGCTATTATTTGTCACTAATTGCATCTAATTTTAATTTTAAAAATACATTAAAAGTATTAAACTTGAATTTAACACTTTCAGCTATTAAACAAAAATGAAATATTTGCAAAAATTATGAAAAAAATAAAAACTTTACATTAAAAATATGAAAGTTTCTTCATAGAAAAATGTATATATTAATTTTAGTCACATTTACGGATTTTAGATTTTTTTAAATTTTACACAACATATGAAAATTCACAGTTCCTTTCAGTAATTTTATTTTTTTTAAAAAGACATTAAAAAAGCACAGTAAAATTGTGAAAAAAATTCAAGATTTTCCTTTAAGTAACAGTTTTTTACAGTGTACTTTGCAGCATATGTGCATGCAAAAACCCTCAAAAAATAGTTTAAAAGCAAATTCAAAAATGCCTCGTAATTAACCAAAGTTACATTTTTGAAACAAACAAAAAATAACATTAACCTCAGGTCTGTCTTCTTACTTCAAGTTATTTACCTCACGTCATTACTCCACATTTTTCTGTGGTTTAAAACCCTTTAGCTTGAAAATTACTTGACAGCACTCACCTGGTATCTCATGTGCTAATTGGGTCGTAATAAAGTGGCTAAATTTGAAGCTATTGTGGCTCTAGATAAAAAGCAAATGTTCTCTAGTAACTAAGCTATATTTTTCTGCCCTGACCACTAATCGGTGAAGGTAGAGCTGTGGATTTCTCTCTGAAACACTTACTTGGCACTCTGTTAATCGCCCGCAGTGGCCTGAGCACTCGGACAGTTCGGATGGCTGACAGACTGGCATTGTGGCCATCTAGAGAATATTCCATCACCCTGAAGATACAGAAAGTCAGGGACAAAAAAGTTTTACTTCTTCTTTTGTACTTTATAGAAACAAAACACACAGAGATATAAACACAAAGAAACTCCAACAAGAAAAACACTATAACGTAATAAAGCTTATCGTGGAATCAACTCACATAATAACTGTGCACTTGACACTTAATGACACAGAGTGAGAGTTTTTCAGGCATTTTTCCTCCTGTGTAGTCCACATTGCAGCACAAAAACACAATAAATATGCCAATATACAAGTACTTAGATCAAAATAGTTGTGGTTTAATTGTGTTTTGTGTTCTGCTCTGTCATTGTATTTTGTGGGGAGTGTGTCTGGTCTTGTTGGAAAGAGGGAGAGTGCTCATGACTGCATCCTGCTCTTGTCTCAACCTATACAGTCACCCCAAGCATTCATTTGGGTTGAGCATTACTCAACCAATTACTGTTGTATTATGCAGCAGATATACAGTACCGTTCAAAAGTTTAGGGTCACTTATTCCACTAAGTCCTTATTTTGGAAAGACAAGCACTTTTTTCAATGAAGATAATCCGAAAAACAGTCTAGACATTGTTAATGTGGTAAATGACTATTGTAGCTGGAAACAGCTGATTTTTAATGGAATATCTCCATAGAGGTACAGAGGAACATTTCCAGCAACCATCACTCCTGTGTTCTAATGCTACATTGTGTTAGCTAGTTGTGTTAAAAAGGCTAATTGATGATTAGAAAACCTCCTTCATAAGGCCAGTTAAGACTTTATTTGTAATTTTTAAGTGCAACATCCTATATGTGCACAAATGTAGGGGACAATAATTACCCTTAGTGGGGGTATAAAGAGAAAACACATCCTGCCAAAGTAAAGGACACTTCTATTTTGATGATGACATGACATTGACAGGACAAACACATAAAGACCTGCTTCATACGTCTTTGTAATGTGTGAGCAGCCTGGTTTAATCCTCATGTGTACATGAATCCAGGTTTGGTTGCTTTTGTGCTTGTTTGATTGCGTAACTTGTTTGTGGATGAAATTAAACGTTTCGTTGTCAGCTGACGTGGAAAACTGAGCAATTTGTGGGCTTGAGTAATAGCCCACAAAAGCATAGTGGTATACCCACCCTGCCATGACAATGACAAAGTCAAGCTGGTTCCACTTGTCACCAAGGTAACAGTTGGGGCCAAATATTCCCAGGGCCACCATCTTGATGACCATCTCCACCGCAAAGAATGCAAAGATGCAGTCGTCCAACACCTAACGTCAACAAAAGAAACACACAGGAGCAAAGTTTAAGACGGACAACGATAACATAAGAGGAGATCGACCTTTGTCAAACTGAAAAAGGTCAGGCTCTTGTTAAGTCTCCCCATCAATACGGTCACATTTTGAAAGAAACCGTGGAAGAGGAGGCTGTCTAAAAATGAGTTCTTGCATCCATTAGTTAGCTGCATCCCAGCAGGGAACAACAGCTCTGGCTTCGTGTGGTCATGGCTGTCTCAATTAATTAGACATCCACTACAGCAAAAGGAATATCTGTATTTGAGAATAATGAGCACATCTAAAAGTGCCGCGCAGCGCTACAGTGAGGGTGTATAGAAACAAATGGGAGAGAGACAGCATGAAGAAAATGGATTAATTTTTCATTACTGTTCACTTATGAATTGTACTTATAATCAGCAGTTTCTCTTTAAGGATTTTAACAACTTTAAACAGAAAGTGATAGAAAGGGAGATCACATTGATCAATGAAACACTGACTTGTGTTTAAGTAGTGTAAGTTAAAAGAAAACAAATTATGGTAAATTACTTTAAAGAGATAGATGTTTATGTTGAAAACCTCAAACATGTCAGCAAAACTTTTATTCCATGATTTTCCTACCAAACACCTACATTTCATGTGGCCCCTTAATTTTCAAGCCTTATGAAAACCAGGTGAATGTGAGTTATGTGTTTTCTTTGCAAGGGTTCAAATTTACACAGAAATAACACTTTTCATGTCAGAGATTGTTCTATTCCGCCCAGCTAACAGAGCGAGAGAGTCACACTGACCTGCAGGATGCGGCACCACTCTGACTGGCAGGTAACGTCCTCGCAGGGCTGAAACATCCCCAGAGTCACACAGTTGAGCAGGATCACCAGCATGGACACGTGCTCGAACCACGTGCGAGAAGGAGTTAAGGGCAAAACACGTATGTGGTGTCATTTTAACTCATCCACAACAGACGCACAACAAGCAAGCAAAACTTAACCCACCTGTTATGTTGCGGGTCAAACTGACCTCTTTTTTAAGTTAAAAAATTCAAAAAATAATTGTTAAAAGTATTTTTTCGGTATGAAACTTCTGCTTGGCTTAAAAAGTATAATTGACATAAAACATAAAATGAAATTTCACATAATTGCAAACCCATTCTGAGCAGAAGTGGTGTCTTGCATTAATTCATCAACATCACTCCTTAAAAAGAAAGAAATTCAAAATGTGATTTTTTTTAAATCAGTGTCATCTAAAACTGCTGTGGGCTTCACAGTGGTTTGGTGGTTAGCACTTTCACCTTGCAGCTAGAAGGTTCAAGTCCCGGCCTTCTCAGGATCTTTCTGCATGGAGTTTGCATGTTCTCCCTGTGCATGCGTGGGTTTTCTCCAGGTACTCCAGCTTCCTCCCACAGTCCAAAAACATGCTGAGGTTAATTAATAAGTCTAAATTGTCCATAGGTGTGAGTGTGATTGTTTGTCTGTATATGTAGCCCTGTGATAGACTGGTGACCTGTCCATGGTGGTACCTGCCTTCACCCTACGTCAGCTGGGATAGACTCCAGCACCCCTGTGACCCTAATGAGGATTAAGCAGTGTATAGATGATGGATGGATGGATGGATGGATGGATGGATGGATGGATGGATGGATGTGAGAAAAGAGTGAATTATCCTCATTGAACCATGATCTATGAGAGGTAAAGAACAACAATGCACTACATTTTGACAGAAATGGTTAGTAATGGAGTTAATAATGAGATATAAACAATGAGTTATGAACAATGTTTGAATTATATAGATTTTAATTTATATAAACTGCTGAATACTGAAATGTCCCTCTGGATTAATAAAGTATCTATCTATCTATCTATCTATCTATCTATCTATCTATCTATCTATCTATCTATGTTTATTGGGATTTTTTGGTTTCTGACATTTTTGGATCATTAAACATTCCCCATGAACATTATTGTTGTTCCTGCAAAACAAACCTAACAGCAGGGTTGATGTATCCTGCAAAACTTTATGGAAAAGTTAAAGAATCAGATGCAGTTTAAAATGCAAAAAACTAATGACGTGTCATCAAGGCTAGGTGTTGGTTTCTGTGACCTCCAGTGATGCCAGGGGGAATCCCAGGCAGCCACTGCAACAGTACAAACCAAACAGAACAACAAGCTTGTCGACCTGTTGCAGAGTCAGTCAAGCGGTGACAGAATGTTAGTCAGAGAGCCGACACGGACAGCAGAGCGCTTCCTATCCCCATTATGCTGATTGCTGATCATACATAAGCGGTTCAGTGACAGTGTTAATGGGATGAGTCTGACTACGTACAGAAAGGTCAGAAAATCTGAGCTCCAGTAAACAAAAATCAGTCTGATATCGTGTGAATCACTCCACCAACTCACTGGAACTGGACACAAATAGGAAGTTTTGTGTCAGCTTAATAGGTCTAATAACGACCGAATGGGCCTGGCTGATAATCTGATTACAGCCTTTTCACTATGTCACAAATAAACATTTCAAGTGATTATTGCCTGCTGTATATCCGGTGCAGTGTTTGCTCTTGCTTATCAGTGAGAGGAAGTAAGAAAGGATGTTAAGATATCACAGCTAGGGTCGGTTTCAGTTAATCTCAAGGTGTTTAAAGAAACAATAACAATAATAAGTCACAGGGTGTGCAGGCAACAATGGGATTTTTTATTTTTTTTTAATTTCATTCCTTTTCTTTCAGACATTGAATAAGAGTCCAGAAGAAATGGTGTCAGTAGTTTAGCCCACATTGATTTCTCACCACTGTCTTTCATGTGGTTTGAGCACATCAACGTCCATCACAATTAAAATCAGGCTCCCATTTCTACCGCCAGAATAAAAGATAATGAATCTAAATGTGCCTGTCAGCTCCAATATCCCATCATTCCTCTGATTAGAGTTTTGTTTTCACCAAACTAGACACAAAAATTTTGGCGGATGTGCCACGAATAGCAACGTACAACAAAGGGGAACAATCACTGATGAAAGCCAAATGCATCAACATGAGTCTTACTGATAACGTATTCATAATGCATCCCAGCTGTCCTGACAACATGTTGCAGCATGATGTGATACCGTAAATTACAGCACTTCATAAAATCGTGAGTAAACTCATCAAAGATGTATGGACAGCACATGTCGGTGCTTGTGCAGCTGCAATAATTCTAGAAGATGCCTCATTATCCTAATGGGGAGAAATAATGCACAGCAAGTAAATCAGAGAGAAGACGAAGGAGAGACAGGGATGGTGGAATAGATGGAAAGAGGGGAAATAAAGAGTCTTAAAGCTATAGTATGCAGTGCGTAGAGAGCTATTTATGGTACAAGTTTCTCTACATCTTCATGGAAATCAACAAATCAAGTGATTGAATAATAAAAAAAGAAAAAAACAGCTACCTGATTGTCATATGGCTGTAAAAAGCCTGTTCAAGTATGGCATTTATTTAATTTTTTCATATCTATGTGTCTTCCAGTGATCTTCATGGTTTCCATTCTCCTCTAGTTTTATTATTTATGTTATCTGTGTATATGTTACTGCCTGCGTTGTGTCCAAGTTTGATGTTATTTATTTTATGTCTGTCTATATTGGCTCTGAACTGGATGTCTTGCACATACAGTGATGTGCACCACTTCACTGCATGTGCAAGAGAAATAAAGCACTCCCTGTCTGCTCTATGCTAGCTTTTGACAGCTGTACTCATTCACATAACACTTAACTCTCTCAATATGAGTTGGAAAAAACTTAACTAAGCTGTGGATGGAAATTTAAAAAAAAAAAACTCTCCTTGTGATTTTGTATTTCATTTTTTAAAAAGAAAACAGCCATCCATGTTGTGCCCAGTTGTGTCCCATGCAGCTCGAGGATAAACTGAGAGGCCTTTTCCACACATGTGATTATATATGAAACATACGATTTGTGTGTTTTTAGAAATGAGGTGGTTTTAATTAGTCGCATTCCTCTAACCACCCTCTCTCGCTCTCTCATGAATAATTTCAATAATTTCAAAGAAGTGGCTTTGGAGGAGACCTGAAGAGAGGAAGTGGGATTCTTTCAGTTTTACACTTTCAAAATCCAGCTTCTGTGATTCCTACATACTCTATATTTAAATCATGTCCACACAACTACAAAAAAAAAGGCACTGATGCTGCTGTTTTTCTACTTTAGTTTGTCTTTCAGCCCCAAACCCACATCCCACACACTCTTTCTCTCTCACACACACACACACATCATCTCTCGATGATCTGGTGTGTGCACTGAGCTGCACTGTTGAAAGTATTCCCAAGGTGAGGCACTATTCTAATCAGAAGGGAGTTAAACCGAAAACAAATGGTGGCCACTGTCTTCTATATTACTTCCACATGCAGAGATACTTAAAAATCCATAAAACGCACAAAAAAAAAGGCAAGAATACAGATATTGTTTGCAAATTACATTTTGTTTATGCTTTGCACATGCAAATACACAAACACAGAGACACTTGGGACTTACTGGTGTGAACTGAGGCCAAAACAGAGGTTTGGATCAGCAAAAAAGTACAACTGCACCCACTGCAATACAGAGATAATGTGCTAAGCCACTTGATCAATTGATTTATTTTCTTCAAAACTCAACAAAAATTGCACTATCGTCTTAATAATTCAATAAAAATGAAAAATCTGACATCTGTCTGTACTATAGACTTGATTTGGATGAGCTAAGAATTGTGTCACCAAATAAAAAGAACCTGCTGTGAAGGACCACAATGAAAATACACCTGTAGGTACAGATATTAATAAACACTGAATACTGTAGGTTCAATATAAGAATCATGCAATATATATGAGGTAAAATCAGTTCAAATAAAGCTGAAGAAATTGTGCCTATGTGAAGAAATCTGTCTTTTCAGGGTACTGAGTAACTACAGTTTGCCAAAGAACAAGACATAGCAAAAATATGTGATGAATATTAATGTATGTGCAGATTCCTGCATTCCATAGGGATTTTCATCAGTCAGGCTGTTGATGGAGTATGTTTCAGGGAATGGGAATATTTACTATTGACAACTGAAGAGACAACATCAATTATGTATGTCCCTCTTAATTTAGGACAATTTGGACAGAGAATAACAACATAAAAAAAACATTACAGTCAGTCATCTGTGGTGGTTTTATATGCACAAAACTGCACTAAACAGTCAATGCTCTGCTGCCTTTAACACATCATCTGTATGCTGCAGCCATTTGCACATCTAACAAAGAGTTTCCCGAGCCCCGGCTGCTGCTGCTCACCTATGCTTAATTAGCAAAACCTGACAAATGTGCAATGCACTCCGCCAGAATGCCACACATCTCTATTCTCTTTGGTGACGGGATTCTCTGTATTCGCTGTGAGGGAAGGTGAATCTGCTGTTTGACTGTTAAAACACGTGTTTATATTTACTTTATACAGTGAACACACTTATTTATGGCTGCAATGCACATCTAAGCAGAAGACACATCCTCCTGCTACGCATCTGATTTTGTGACGTTATTGTGGTAATGACAGAAACTGGACTGTCTGTTGTATTTCTGGAAAATATGGTTTCTGCCAGTGTAAGTTCCCATTGCTGTGGCATGCAGCTGCTGGATATTCAGGTTAACAGAAGCATCACTGCTTTGGAAGGCAGAAAGAATGCAAACCCTTCTGCTAATCCTCTGAAGACACATTTAAAAAACCGAGAGGGAGCAATAAACCAGTTTGTAAATAAAAAAATAAAGCAGAATTGAGGCAGGCAGTGTGAGATATGAGAGCTTTGTTGAAGAGGAAGTCCAGTTCAGGGGCCATGTTCACATGGGGACTGTTTCATTTTAGTTTTTAATTGTCTAAATGACAAACACGTTTTTTGTTGTTGTAAAATCAAATGGAACAGTCAGACTTTCAACTTTGCAATAGTCTGTGAACTCATCATGCGTTACTTTTGGTGTTTGTTGGACAATTTAACCAAAACTAAGCTTAAACTGCTTTATACTGTATGTCTCTTTAAAAATTCACAAAAAATAAAACTTTTGCAATTAAAAATATTTGTAAAAAACGAAATATTCGTTGCCCCTCACCGCAACTGTGAAGCCATGAGAAATTCAGTTGTGTCCAACAGTCGTCTAGCAAGAATTCTGTGATTACTTTAGCTAAACTATGATGAACTGCAGGCAGTGTTTAGACATAGCAGAAAGGAAACAAGACACATTTAAAAGAGCCACCATTTGTTTTCCAGTACTGGTAACACTTGTGGGCACTTGGAAAAATGTTACACACTTGATTGAAGGGTTTTTAATTTTTTGGGAAAAATAAATACACAACAAAATTATGTTCAATGACTTATAGCATAATCATGTTGTTTTACTGCACAAAACAGATGTGTATTCCGTGTACCTCTAGTGTTGCAGGACTTTATATTACAGTGAAAAATGAGGATGCTTGAAAGTGCTTCAGGTAAAGAGGTTTAATTCCTTGCAATCAACAGCAGCTCTGAGGCGTTATAGCTGTTGTTTATTTGGTATATATCCAGTTAACGAATGCATCTGATGTGTATTTAGCCTTTACATCACAGTACAACATGTACCGATTTACTCTCTAAGGAATAGTAATAAAACATTGTCAGTAACAGCGTGTTAAGGTACCATGTGGTGCTGTGAGTATTAAACAAAGTGAAAAAAAAACACATCTTCAATCACATGGAAAAGGCCTTGGGTCAGTCAATCGCTTTACAGGTTTCAAACACACACACATGCACATATATGCACTAAACCAAAATCCTTTACTTCACAGATGAAAGATTTGGTAATCTGCAGCAGAATTAAACAGAGAGATTTGAATATTCAGAAAAGCTCAGCCTCTCTCTCTCTCTCTCTCATGCCCCTATGTGCCTCCTTGTGTGCTCTGCTTTCTCTAATTCCTCTTTAATCTCCACAGTCAACACCTCCTGAGCCCCCTTCTGTCTTCAGTCCCCCCCCTAAACACACACACATACAAACACATAGACAAACACACGCATTAATGTGTAAGTCAAAGCAAAAGCTAGGCTGTTGCTGCTAAAGCCAGCTCAACGAACACACTGAATTGCAGCAAATGGAGAACAACAAAACTTCCCGTTGTTTTTCAAATTTTGTTTGGCCTCTACCTCATGCAAGATTAAATGCAGGAGTATAGTTATGTTTTCCACCATGTCGCCATGAGCAAGATTAAATATAGTGTTATAATGTTCATCGGTCTGCATTTATCCCCTGGCAGTGGCTAATCCAGGCCTGGGGACCTGGTGCTCCTGGTCTCACTTGTTAAGGTCAATTTATGCCTGGGCACTTTGAGCAAATCAAATTAGGTCCGACTCATGTCACACTAGATGTGGGGAATTGTGTATATTCATAAGTCCAGCACTGGGTGACCGTTCAATATTACCTTACAATTTATCACCTGTCCATATAATAGGGTCCCATAATCACTCACTGAAAATCACTGTGTCAGATTCAATTCGGTTTGGGTAAATGGAGCAGAATTTTTATGCCTCTGCACCACTGTTCATTCCATTTTCATGAACACGATATCTCAGGAATGCCTTGAAGGACGTTCTTCAAATTTGGCACAAGTGTTCATGTGAGCTCAACAATCAACTGTTTAGATTTTGGTGGTCAAAAGTCACATTGATCTGACAGAATACCTTTTTTCATGACAAAAACAACAGATATTGCAAGTGTACATTTACTTTGTTACACTAATGTTGGGTGCAAACCTTGAAGCTGTGATATTAATTGTACAGATCTTCTGTGCTGTCTGGTTGAAGGTATGTTTGTGGAGTCATTTTGGACAGCAACATCTACACGACCATTCAAAAGTTTGGGGTCACCCAGACAATTTCATGTTTTCCATGAAAACTCACCCCTTTATCCATGTGCTAACATAACAGCACAAGGGTTTTCTAATCATCAATGAGCCTTTCAACACCATTAGCTAACACAATGTAGCATTAGAACACAGGAGTGATGGTTGCTGGAAATGTTCCTCTGTACCCCTATGGAGATATTCCATTAAAAATCAGCCGTTTCCAGCTAGAATAGTCATTTACCACATTAACAATGTTTAGACAGTATTTCTGATTAATTTAATGCTATCTTCATTGAAAAAACTGCTTTTCTTTCAGTAATAAGGATGTTTCTAAGTGACCCTAAACTTTTGAACAGTTGTGTATATTTGAAGCATTGTCTGTCATCATGGATGCATGTTTGTGTTCTGTCAGAATCAGCTTTAGTGACCAAATGTCAACAAATACAAGAAATTTTACTCTATTTTTTGTTTTTCTTCATAAACTTGCACACTTCAAAGTTTCATTCTACCAACATATTTAAAATACAGGACACCTAACTGAAGTAATATGATAGCAAATATATTAACTAATTTCTTCTCAGAATACTCATCATTTATAAAAATATATTATTATTTTCAGAAAGTTTCAAATAATTTGTAGATTGTCCTTCTGTCTTGCTTTCTTTCTTTATTAAATACAAATTGCAACTTTAATCCTAAGTACAATCGACATTATCATTTAAAGGCTTTTTACCAACCGCTGATTCTGGTGCCTTTTTGTTTTCCCTCATTTTTAAGTAAACATCATTTGTGTTACATTTATATGTCTTATAATTTCAGCAATGCAAAATCTGGCCAGTCTTGATCTGGAAAAAAATCAACACTAATGTCATCCAAAACTCTATTAAAGAGATATTCTAGATTTGTTACAGCCAAACACATCTTGGAGCTCCAACAAACTGAGCAGACTTCTTCAAATCTGCCTGTGCTTTTGGAACAGTAGTATTTAGACGAGGAAATCTGTGCCTGTCTTCTTCCAAATGACTGTCCAAGTGCCCCTATCCCCTGATAGCATGTGACACTTTAGATTAGGATGCACTGTAAACATGAACTCACAAAATAGTTCCATCTATTAAAACTGCATAGACCAAATTGGGTGCTGTAGACTGAGTGCCCATTTTAAAATGCATTAAATGGGGCTAAACAGTTCGGGGAAAATGTCTGATTGCAATTTTTTTGATACATAATTGCAATTTCACTTGCAATATCAAGCATTACTTCAGTATTTGCCACGTTATAGAATGAAAGCAGCTTCTGCGGTTTGCAAATTGCACAATATCTAATTGCAATTCTGAAATTAAACTGACTAAGTGTTCAGTTCTAGCACTTAACTCAAACACTTTTAAACAGAAATGGAAAACAAGTATATTAAGTCATTAGAAAGAAAATAATTGTCTAAGTCATGAAAAATTGGAATGATATAATAAAGAACCTGTGAGATGCGGCAAAAAGAACAGAAACTAACTTTTTGTTAGTTGTGAAAACATGTACAAATGACTACATATGTAAACTGCAAACATTATTTACAATCAGCGACAAAATAGCAGTATGAAAGATTTTAAAAATGCAACACCATCAATACCGTTCATTTGTCACAGTTTCATGGGTACTGAATGACTCAGTGTTTATCTTCAGCATCTGTTGTGCAAATATGTAACAACACAATCCTTCCAAGGTAAACAAGACACACATATCACAATGCACTACTAGGCATTTGTATTTGTACGAGCCTATTAAAATTGCACCACATTCTGTCATAGCAAAGTCTCACACCTACAGCGACTGTGAAAACACTTACACACAATCACAAAGTGAACATCTGCACACATACAATCACATAGTATTTGTATGCACATGTACACTCCAGGCTTAATTCATGGTTTGTAGGCTGTACCTTTTCCTTTTTTTTTTTTTTTTTTTTTTTTGGAAAAAGTGGATATAAAAAGCCCAGCAGCTCTGCAGCTTCACATGGTCAGCAGAGCTTACTGTCCTCACAATACATATACACGCATATTTAGAAACAAGCTGCTACTGTTGCGGCGCATCAGTGCCTGTACACATCCTCTTAGGTATGCATGGACGCACACAAGCATGAATACACAGGAGAGATCTCATCACAGCACACTATGTCATCCCCACTCCACAATGCATACACAGTGTCAAGCCCAGTCCAGTTGAGCTGTCAGGGTGGTGCCAGGGTATACACAAGGAGGCTGCAGAGAGTGCAGAGACGAAGAAGGATGTTGCAGTAAATAAGCCAAACAACGAGACATCCAGTGGCTCCCATCACAGCGCCACTTCATCCACATAAAAGCTCACCTTTGGTTTGTTAAATTAAGACGTTTTCAGTTGTTTTTGTCTCTTTTTTCTTAGTATGACTTCCTTCCTTTGTCTTCCCTTGTCTTCCCCACCATCCTCCCTCGGCTCTCTATCTGTCCATATGTGTTAAAGAGGAGCTGCAGTGTTAAGTCGCGGCTCACAAGCAGAACTTATCCCTGTCTGCTGCACGGCTTAGTGCACTTTGTTCTGCAATAAGCTACACATTTACAGTGTCCCGTCTGGTTACAGCTCTTCGACTTCCCTTTGCTACAGTAAGAGGCAAAGTTTTTCTGTGTGACCACACATTCGCACAAGAATGCACAAATAAACTGCTGCGACATTTCCTGGCATTACTGTATTTAAAAACTACCCTGTGCAGATGTCATTGGTCACAGTCAGTGGTCACATCCTGTCTGACGCTCACTGGTTGTTGTCTGTCAGGAGGAATTTCTCAGCCAAACGGACAAACTTCAACCTGTCTGATTGGCTGCATTTGCCTCATTCCGCTGAATTAGGGGCTAAATGAGGGATAATCAGTGTCACCGTGAAAGGTTCAGATCACTGGCCAGTCACAGCACTTAGCTCTGCAATGGACACAGATGGCTCAGGAAAAGCAAATCTTTTGCATCCGTACACACAAGCACAGAGGAGATCCAGGAAGAAACGCACTTTCCCTGCAACACCGCATTCTGAAAGTGGTTTGGGGGTTAATGGAGCGCTCAGGCTAACTCTGTTGAAATATTAGACAGAGGAAGCAGCAAAAGAAGACAGACCAAAAGAAGCAGAAATTGCATTTGCATCTTTATGTAGAATTTACTCTGTGATAGACTTGAAGAGGGTGGAATCATTTAAATGTAAATGGTCGTTCCGTGGAGTTTATCCCAAGATGCGCTCGGCATAGTATTGAGGCATAAGTCTGCATATTGTTCGATACATTTTGAAGGAACTTTAGGTTACAAAACATAAATCAAAATATACCAAATGTCTCTCTGTTTGCTCTCCGTACAGACAGGGCACCTACATTCTCATTCATCAGTGCCACTCGACCATATTTAAACTGTGCCTTCCCAGCACCTTTAATTTTTCTAATGTGCTCGATATACTTTATTAAATTTTCTAATACGAAATAAATTCTTGCTGAAGTCCCGCACAATTTAATCTCACAACACTGCAGGAATATTAACCTCCTCCTGCACAAAACAAGGTTAACTCCCCTTTTCTTCCTTCCTCCGTCCCCTTCCTTAACACCTTTTATTCATTCCTCCCTCCTTCCTACTTTCCTTGACTCTCACCTTCACCCCAACTCTTTTCTCCACCTTTATTTCTCTGTCATCCTCCCCCATCTCCCCTCTTAGCCTTTCACCTCTCTCTTTTTATCTGCGCCTCCTTCTGCAAATATGTTTCCCTCCAGCCTCTTTTGCAATCCATCTCTGTGCACCCTCAGCCTCGTTTTTCATGCTCCAGTCCATCCCTCTTTCATTAGAGTAGAGCAAACTCAATCCCATCAGATGTAATAACCTAATCACGCTCTTGACTCAGGTCGATCAGCAGGGCAGCGGTGTGTGTGTGTGTGTGTGTGTGTGTGTGTGTGTGTGTGTGTACAATCAGTATGAAAACAAGTGCATGTGTGTATGTATTGTTGCTGAGCAGAACAAGTTAGGCTGCAGTGTCCTTTGTCCTTCCCACATATACTTTGTATATTATTACTGTATGGAGCTGGTATCATAAAACCTGTGAAATAGAACTTGTCAAAGGATAAAATACTGCCAGTCAGTGCCCCATTTGTGAGGTTTACGCTACTTGAAAACTTGTATGTTTGGTGTAAGAAACAGCACTATCATATACTACTATGACCCACAATCCTCTGTGCAGTTATGTCATATACATCATGTGCAAGTAAAAACAAGCTTGAGATGAAGCATGGTGGTGGCAGCATCACAATAAGATAAGATAAGATAAGATAAGATAAGGATAAACTTTATTGATCCCATAGTGGGGAAAGCTCACCGTTACAGATATGAAGCATGGTGGTGGCAGCATCATGTGAGTCAATACTTCTGTAATTGCTTATTTTCATCATATTTGTCTGCTCATTTTGCACTACAAACTGCAACTGTCAAAGTTTAAGGTGCATCATAATGCAAATTAGAATGTCCCAGTTGTATGCATGCTGCATGAAGCAGGACGTACTTTGTGAGGGCAGCTGTAGTAAGTAAAAAGAAAAAATAAGCAGATTAAAAAGTGAACGCACACAGACACCCATATATGTTTATTTATACACAAGATGATGTGATTCATTGATTTATTGCCAAGTGTGTCTGTATTTTGTTGTGTTTTCTGTATTTCCTACAAAAAATTAATGGCAATTGAAGCAGAAATTTTTTTTAAAAAAATGCTCAAAAGTTGCTCTAATATACACTACTGTTCAAAAGTTTGGGGTCACCCAGGCAATTTCATGTTTTCCAGGAAAGCTGACACTTTTATTCATGTGCTACCATAATTGCACAAGGGTTTCTAATCATCAATTAGCCTTTCAACACCATTAGCTAACACAATGTAGCATTAGAACACAGGAGTGATGGTTGCTGGAAATGTTCCTCTGTACCTCTATGGAGATATTCCATTAAAAATCAGCTGTTTCCAGCTAGAACAGTCATTTACCACATTAACAATGTCTACACTGGATTTATCATTCATTTAATGCTATCTTCACTGAAAAAAAATCAAGACATTTCTAAGTGACCCCAAACTTCTGAATGGTAGAGTATATGATAAATATGATACATAGATAACTAACTTAACTTTCCAGCAACGTATTTCGCAAACTAATTTACTTTTACAAACTCCACACCACCATCTGTTCAGCTCTGATGTGTACTCTGCTACATGTGTTGCAGACATTGTTTAGAGTGTTGTGAACAATGGAGTTGCACTACTATGTGGTGACACAATTTCTAAATTACCCCAAACATCTTTGGTTTTCAAATCATTTCTTTTCATTCTGTTCTTTACAAAAAACCCTTTCATACTGGCCTGCTAAACAACACACATGCCAATGGCGATATATATGTGTTACATGTATTCCATACATAATATGGATCACAATGTAACATTATGATTGGTCAATGAGTTCACTCAAGGTATATCATCAATATCCCAGTCTTTTCATTATCTACATTATCTTTCAAATGTATCTTTAACAGATATTTATTAGACACAACTAAAGCGTCCTTGTCTGCTATTAATTCAAATGTGTCTGCTCGCATTTGTGGTGTGATGTACTTCTTTTAGAAACAAATTAAACACCTTTCACTGATTCAGTGGTGAGCAAGTCTCAGAGGAACTTATTTCGACTTCAACCAACCAGCAGCTCTCAAGAGCTCTGCAGGTTTTCCAGCTTCTCCAACTGCCAGCATCGCCCGACTGACCATTACAAGCTGTTGTCCTCTTTCCTTCATCACTCCCATCACCGTTAATGAGCTCTGTTTCCCCTCTGCTGTCCTTTCTTTTCTTTTTTTACCCTCTATCGCTCCCCTCCAAACGCTGTTGAGAATCTCTGCTCAAACTAGAATCTGCCGTTGCCTGTTATGTCTGTCCCTTTTTTCCTCTTTCTCTTCTCTCATCTCTCTCCTAACTCCTCCGACTTTGCCTCCTAGTGATCCGTCTCTCTCTGTCGATGTGGCGGCGGAGTGCCTTCAATCCAGATTCCGAGTTGTGTTTGATTGGAATGACTGTTCATTTATTTCACCATCTGCCACGGAGAAGGCACACACAACCACTACCTCAAACATGAAAAGGCTCCCCCCTGCTGTGATCACTACTTTAAGGATTTTGCCAACAGAATGACGAGTTGCGGAACCGCATGTGTCTCGTGTGTCGGCTGCGTGCTTTGTGCGCGTCTGCGTGTGTGTGTTAACTCCAGATTGGCTCATCTCATCCCTAAAGACTGCACGATTCAGAAACAGAAACTCATAAATCAGCCCGTCCCTGAACTCGCTCCTCCATCCCTCGTCTCCTCGTTCCCTCTTTCATCCCTCCATCCCTCGTCTCCTCGTTCCCTCTTTCATCCCTCCATCCCTCCTCCTCCTCCTCCAGCACCCCTGAGAGGAGGCTGAGGCAGCAGTGACGCAGTTACACCAGGATTCCCTCTGTCTTCTCTGTTACTCTGCTACGTGCTCTTTCATCTCCCACTAATTTCCACAGCCTCTTTAGCCCTCCATGATGATGATGGCGCTTTCATTTTCCTTGTTGAAATGTTTTCCGAGCAACTTCACATCAACTATGAACTGATTATATTTAATTCTATTCTAAGCCTCCCTGTGGTGTGTTCCAAAGCTGTCTATGCAATGACAAAGAACAGATCGACTTTTTCAGTCCATGGCGACATAAACAGCAACACAAGTGTTTGCTCTGTGCTGCGTGGTGATGTGCACACGGCGTACTGACCTGAAACAATCCTGACATACCACACACCTGAACAAAAGGCACCCCAAGGTGAGAGTCTCTTTTCTATGTCATCCGTTCCATCATGATGTACAGCGTGTATGTATCATGGAATGCCAAAGAGGAAACGAGGGAGGTGAAAAAGAGAGGAGAGCCCTAAATAGAGCAGCTGCATCTGGTGGGGCCTGGCCTTAAACCTGTACTGACGCACACACACATAGGCACATGCATACACATGCACATGCACACACAGACTAACACACACACACACACACACACACACACACCAAACATGCCTGAAATGGTACAGGCGTTCACTTCCACCTTGCTCCTCCACATGTATCACGGTACAACATGCTCAAAACATCGGTTAGAATAATGGTCATATTCACTTTTTTCAAAAAACTGAATGAATAACTAGCATTTTTTTTTTTTTTGCTTCCATAAGGTTGGGAGACTTAATGAAGCTAGGAAGACAGAAAAACAAAGTGAAAATCCAAAAATAAAGCAGCAGAAGTCAACATGTCCTGATTTTTTATTTCTTTTAGAGGTTTAATCATTTAAAACCTTTGGGTCAATCATAATATTTAAACAAAACCCCTCTATTCGACATGTCTCATTTTAAAACAAATCACTAATAATAAACCATTTGCTCTGACGACATTGTGCCAAAAAATGAAAAATTCTGCATTCTTCGGCACTGTCAGTGAACAAATAGTGATTCAGCTACAATTAACAACTACTCTGAAAAAAAATCTGGAACTTGTTGGCTAAACTGATGAACTGCAGGCTGTGTATACACAGAGCAAATTGGAGAAATAAAGAATTTAAGTCATGAAATATCTATATGCTTTTATTTTTTTTCTCCTGCAGGCACTTGGAAGAATGTTGAACATGTAAAAAGTCACGAGGTTCAGAGGAACTCCAAGAAGACTGGACTCTAACTGACCCTAAGACTCTCAGTGCATATTCTCATTTTTTAGGACCACACTTTGTTAGGCTTGTTGCTACAAATTTGAAGTTCCAAGCCCAAGATGAGTGGCACCACTGATATTTTTGGAGTTTTTGAGCAACAAAAGATATTATGGAGCGGAGGAGTAGGAGACTACATTTGTAAAATCGTTTGATCTTCATGGGTTTTTTTTTTTTTTTTGTAATATATGGCTTAGTTTCAAAAATGTGCATCTTCTGTAAGACCTATTGTTCTTGGATCTTCATGGCACAGACAGGATCTGTGAGTCAGAAAGTACTGAGCCAGATTACAACATTCTTGGTTTTGATCTTAATATAGCCTAATGTCGTCCTCGTTATGTAACCTGGGTTTGCCCTGTGTATGAGTGGATTCCTGTAGTTCTGTGTAAATGATATTGTTGGTTTATCTGCATGGTGACAACAGGCGAACCGTGGAAGGCCGTCAGACATAAACATCCCGACTGATTATAGCGATTAGGAGGGCCACTTTTATCGCGCGTGGTTATTCTCTTTCAGCCTCTCTGACACAGTTTCGACAGGATTCTGGTTGCTTAGTAACCAACCGCAGTCCGAGGATTCCAGAGAAGAGTCCGCCGAGAGAAACCGAGAGAGAGAGGGGAGAGCTGAGGACAGGAAGGTGGAGTGTTTTGTGTCTTTTGTCTGCATTTTGGTGGCCGTGTTTACATTTTTCCTTGATTGTTTCCTCGGTATTTTCTGCTCTGCTCTTTTTTTACAGCCTTTTCCTCCACCCCACCCTCCCGTCCCCTTTCTCCTCCTCCTCCTCCTCCTCCTAAACTAGTCTCACGCTCCAAATTGTCAAGGGAAAAGGGGGGAAGAAAAGATCACCTCCCTCTCATTTCCCTTCGCCATTTTTTTCTCCCTCTCCTCTCCCTCCACCTCTGCATGCCAACTACATCACCAATACACATAATATAATGCAAATATAATCCACTACACATGCATTTTAATCTCTCTACATACACACATGCAAACATAGTAAGCTTCGTCCTAAATGCATCCTCCTATTAATCCTGTTAAAGTGTCATGTTAAACTTTTTACCATAATCATATCAACACTGTTTTGACTAAATCATCCCCAAAATAAATTATACAAATGCTAGTCGGTCAACGGCATATTGAAAATACACTACTGCTAGTTAATGTGCAGCAATGTTTCAGCGCTCTGGTCAAACGTTTGTTTCGGAGCCTCACAGCTCTCCAGAGGACCATAGCGCTGACCCCACAGTATTGTTTTTACTGCTTTAGTGTGTTTTATAGATCAGTCCTGCTGACGGATTCACTGTTTGCCGGATTAAATGGGAAAATAGGGAGTCAAGACTGAGCCAGAGGCGATGAGGGAGGAAGAGAAAAGAGCAGGACAAAGAGATAAAGAAAAAATATATAAAGCTTTGTTTATTCTGGTGCAGAAGTAATTTAAAATTAGATATTAAACTCTGCAGGAATCAAATGGCAAGGGAGGTGCACATCTTTCAAATTAAAAACATTTTTTTTTAAAAAACTAAAAAAGCTTATTCTGGTTATTCAACAAGATTGAAAGAGGAGGAAGTGGATTCAGTGGATGATTCTAAGTGAAGTAAGGAGTGAACATAGATATTATTATATCAACTGCTGTTACTTTGGAATTATGGTTTCGATTAGGTTATGATTGGAGTTTTCTTTTTAAAATCAGCCATGTATGACCACACATTTAAGTAGTAGATAAAAAAGTGGAAAGGAAAGGAGGATATAAAACATAAAGGAACTGCATTCGTTGAACAATTTGTTAGGGAACTCTTTATATACCAACAACTGCGGCATAACTGAGGCATTATAAGACAAAAAGAGACCAAAACAGAGTCAGAAATCCACTGAAATTATGTGAACCAACAAACTGGACACAAATCTATCAGTGGTTCTTGTGAATATTTGAAATATGAACCATGTACAGAACAAGTGAAGTGAGAAGTACAGCTTTTTATCATGACTGTGAACACAATGAATGAATGAACTACACAAACTGTAGCCACTGTACACAATCAATGGCAATGATTGCATGGGTCTGATGCGAGGGTGACAAAGATCTGTCTGGTTCACTACTTTGAAATCAATCTCTGCAATTTTCGATGTGAAAGTGTTGGTAGTATACAAAATAATATGGAAATATAATCGTTTACACAGCAGAAAATAAGAAAAATAAGAATGATTTCTTTCCTCAAATCAATGACAAGAAAAGACAAGAAAAAAACCAACTTGAACAATAATTTGAAGTTCTAATGACCATTATGCATGCAGTCCCCATTACAGAAACCAAATCAAAAGGTCAAAGCCTATTGGTTGTATTTCTATCTTCCACCAGATGGCCATATGCCCTGCCCTGCCTGGCAGCATATGTGCATCTGGACACAACCCAAGCCGTGAGCAACGGGTACACACAAAACCATACCTGCACACACACATTACACATGCTGATTAAAAAAAAAACAACAACAAGCAAAACATGTTAACATCACTATGTCATATGCACCACTCAGATTCATTCACTCAGATTCATCAGTACAGAAATGCTAATATACCAGGTGTCCAGGCTATACACTCCTCAACATGGCATAAAGTTTGCATGAATCTGCATTTATAGCATTTATACCTTGTGTGTACACCTACATGTGTGCATTCTGTATATACATGCGTGCCCTACATATGAACTTGTGCATGTGTGTCTATGAGCGCATGCATGTGTTGAAGCATGTGAGTGTGTATCCATGTGTGAGCAGTGAATCTTGGCAGCTTTCTCTGTGAGCTCACCTGATTCACTAGCAGGCTACAGCCTCAATGACCGGGAACGTTCTCGGCTAACTATTATATAACCCTGCCTTCAGGTTTTTACCTCACTGCGACACTGCATTATACACCAAACTAGATTAGTATTGGGTACATATTTGCCATTTAGCCACTGCTTTTATGTAAAATGACTTGAAAACAAAGTGCATAGAGTCTGATGTGTTGTCTAACCAACAATTTCTCTTTTATTTTCTGCTCACTTCTTTGACCACAGAGTCATGAAGAATATTTCTTGCAGTCAATGCATGTTCCATAATTCAGCCTCAGTACAATCCGATGGTTGATTTTACAAGCTTGCTGAAATAGACTGATACATTTTATTTCCAGTAAAATGAGCAAACAGCTTTAAAAAAAGAAGAAAGTCAATCTGTCCAACTCATTAGACATTAAGAAAGCATTGTGTGGAAAAACACATGTTCTGAATGAGGCCGATAATACCCAGTATCCATTTTCAGTGAATTAATTGACTTTGAGGGGACAGGAATCTGTTCTAAAGGAAAATGGTAAAGTACAAAGTGGATGTAGTACTGCAGTAAGCAGAAAAGTAGCTTCATGTTTTCAGTGAGTCTGTAAACTTTGATGCAGAACTCTGCTGAGTACTAGTAATGAAGTACTGAACTGTGTGTCCAAGTGCACACTTTATTGCTCAGTACTGCCACTTTCTAATGAATGTAGATACTTGTGATGAAGTAAATGGCAGATGGCTTCCAATCCAGCCACAAAAAAAGAAGCAAAATTGCAGCTGCGTGAGGCAACATACTGTAAACAATCTGCTTTAGTCAAAAAGCTGCTGGGTAAGAGAATTGTTGTTTTTGGAGCAGCCTTTCAAAGCCACTGTCAAAAAGTGGCCGCAAAGTCTTTTGAAAAATTTCCATATTAACACTTGTAATTATAATTTGCATCTCCATATTGCTTATTCAGTCTTGTGCATGATTTATTTCCCCAAATGCTGCAATTGCATGCCGCTAATTATTATATTTTTTATCAGCAATGTAAGCTCAAGTTTTTTAAAAAATAAAAAAAGGATTTCTGCAACAGCAAGACATTTCAATTGCAATAAAACTGTACATAAATACATTATTTAGTTTCTGATAAGTCAATGTTGTAAAAGCACAACAACAGTTTGCTTAGATTTAAGTGTAAATCAATTAGCAACACAGATTTTGTTGCAGAGAGTAAATAGAAAACTGCTGGAAACCATTTAAAGTCTGACAGTGCAATATGGAGTTCTGGCAACTGCTTAACAGCCATTAAGACGAAGATGTTGAGTAAAACAATAAACACTCTCAAGTCTGCTCTGGCCATTAAAAGCACAATGCAGGACTTGAACAGTATTTTAGCTCTGATATCCATTCTCACATTATTTCTTTGTATCGCTGCTGAGTCATAATTGAAAGTTTCCCACATTCAGTCAGTCTAACAGCTGATCGCATCAGCTGTGTATGTGTTCTCCTTCCACCTTCACCTCTCCTGTACAACATGAAGAAGACCCAACACCTCTGGCTTAATGAAGTTCTTTTTATCACACTGAGAGGATTATTCCAGGAGAAGAAAAACTCTAAAAGATGGAATTTGTCTTCCCTCCATTAAACTTTCCTTCTGGGCTTCTCCTCGTTTTTCATTTGGGAGCACAGAGCATCACTCCTGCAGTGGAGCTGGAGGAACCGAGACACAGAGAACTAGAAAAGCACTCATGGAGTGCAGTACTCCACCAAGGCTGTTCACTTCCAGATATAGCATTGTCAGAAATGCCGCATTTTTTTTTTCTTTTTAGAAATGCAGCATTTGTTTATTAGTTATTGATGATCAGAAATCATGGCAATATAGAATGTGGCAATTTAGTAAAGATTAATAATTATAAATTAATAAAGATGTACCCACAAACAAAATGACCTTGCGCTAAGAACATGTGTACGTTATGTACGGATACCGAATCACGTGACATAAATATGTAGCGGGCGGCAGGAATTCATGGGACACGGAAACACCCCCACAATTTAATCAATTGTTCCTTGTATCATTTCCAGATAAGTCTGCAGTTTTCGATTTGTAGCAGGATCGCAATCATATGATCGTCAGCAGGCAGCTGACGTTGTGTTCACTTGTTGTCATAGTTACAGTGATGGCGTGCGCTATCTCTATAAGAAATCTTTAACAAATCCGTGGATCCAACTATAAGCTGCATCACTGTCAAAATCTAATCACTTGGTCCTTGTGTCATTTCTGACCTTCCTAGGAAATTTCATTCAAATCCAAATTCATGCATTTTTTAATAATGTTGCTAACAGACAGACAGACAGACAGACAAACCAACGCTGATCGTCACAAAACTCCGCCGTGTTCCTTGGTGGAGTAATAAATGGTGGATTAATAGAAGGAGTGACAGGAAAACAAAGGGAGACTGCAGAGAGATAAAAATGTTTGAGGGAAAACTGCAAGAAAATAAGAAAGTCAAGCGCTTTCAACACTTCCTGTGCTATCGTAGTAACGCCTCACACACTTACACGCTGACCACGGTTTGGCGCACTCTGCAAAATTTTCTGCTCATTGCCTCGGAGCTGTAAAATAACTCCTCTTCACTGCACTCGTCCCCGGCACCAACATAAACAAACAAACACACACACCTACACATACACACAGAACGCCAAAATTTGACAGATTGGCGAGTGTGTCGTCTCCCTCGCTCGCTTTCATTTAAATCCTAAATCTGCGCCACTTAGACGCAACAACTTCCTTCCTAAGAGTCTGCTCCAAATCACCTCTATTACCGAGTGGCAGACAGAGAGCGAGAGGACGAAGAAGACAGAGACACAAAATGGAGATCAGAGACAGCGAAGGGCAAAAATCGAGTGAAAGAGTAATTGAATTTGTTTCCATATTTTTAGGTCGTGTTACCATAGGAACCACATTTCCTTGCAGCATATCTTTCAGCACGCACACACACACACACACACACACACACACACACACACACACACACACACACACACACACACACACACACACACACACACACACACACACACACACACACACACACACACACACACACACTTTCTTCCTTTTCTGCAGAGTCCAAGGTTTGCTTCCCAATCCAGCGAGTGTTAGATTACTGAAAAATGGTAATCACAGTCCAGCCCAGGAGGAAGCTCGAGCACATGCTTAGTCCTGTAATTGTTATTTATTAGGTGCAATTAATGCAATTAAAGAGTGCGCAGCAGTTTCTCCCCAGGCGCCACTGTTCGCTGATTCTGATCGGCAATGACCTGTCCTCTGAGATCGCTGCTCTACAGGTGGGAGTGCAGGATGGAGAGCTATATGATTACTGTGTGTTGCTGTAAACCAAATAATAATAATATTAATAATAACAATATATGTTCTCAAAGGGGAACTCTTTGGAAAAGGAAACACAAAGGGATAGCGGGTCTAAATTTGAAAGAAACTTCCACTGTATATAAAATGAGGAGGTGTCTTCTGTTGAAAGGAAGTTTGCTCAATGTTGGGTCTAGACATCACTACACTGTAAAAAAAAGAGAGATTTGCTTAACTTTTTTATTAAACAATTATCAGTTATGTACTAGATTTTCCTTGTATTTTTAAATATAAATAATAACGCTAAAATCAGAGGAAAAAAACAATGTAGTTCACATGCTGATTGTAAAAATTAAAAAACAGCCAAAACTGTACATAATGTCCACATCAAAAAGCTGTACTGTATAAATAGTAATTGTACAGTAATAATTGTAATTTTACAATAAGTGACAGTAAAATTGCATAGCTATACTATATTTAAATCTATTCTTAAAAAAATACAGTATTTTACAAAAATTTGACAGTATTCCTCACCATTTCAAGAGTTTTGAACATAACAATATTCCACTGTTCTTGTTAACGTGTTCGGTTGGCAAACTTGATGCCAAAATTTTAAAAAGTAACTGCGATTTAAATGCAACATCAAATATGCATGGAAAAAAGTAAATAAATCTTTAAAAAAGGTGAAAGACTGGTGGAGTGCCAAAACAAATACCTTAAAATGTCCAATACTAGAACATTCAAAAACTTTAAAAAATGTTAAAAATAACTTTTAATATCTTTATATGCGGTTGTTATGTACAGTTTTGGACAATTTTTTGTTGTTTTCTTTTTACAGTCAACAAAACAAATTTATATGTTTTTTGTGATTTCACAATGTATAATTTATAGTGTCACAAAACAGAGGAAATCCAACAGTTAAAAAATCAGAATTTTCCAGTTCTTCATATGCATAATTTTTCATTCAAATAACTGCAAATATCTATAAAAGATTATATATATAATTTATATATATATATATATATATATATATATATATACATATAATTTTATATATATATATATATATATATATATATATATATATATATATATATATATATATATATATATATATATATATATATAGCGTTTAACAGTTTTCACCTTTTTTGACAGTTAAACGTAGATGCTGTGAATACTGATTCATCTGTCTGTGATTTTCATCATCTGTTATTGAAAAAAACCTGAAAAATAGGGAAAATTACAAAAGAAAATTGTTCATCACAAATACAAAAAGACTGAAAACTCAGAGGAACTAGTCCAGCAGACTAGATGGCTGTGTTGTCTTTTAACATCCATCCACTTTAGAAGTTTGACCTGATCACTTATTTATTAAGCGGAAAAGCTGCAAAAAGCCCTGTGGCTCCTTGTGGGACTGATTAGCTGACTTTTCCATGTACAAGAGATAACAAATAGATTAAGGGTTGTATTTTTCATAGAAGGTACAGAGCGAAGTCACACCTATTCAATCAATACGTGTCAATATTGTACATAAATTAGCACTGCTCCTCATATGAGCACTGCATGAGACAAAGTGAGTCAAAACTAAATAGAAACATCAGTTGACATTAGTAGTATTCTGGTATATATTCTGGTATTTTGTGATTGAGTGGACCTGTTTGCCTGAGTCGTCCTCTCTAAATTGTCTCGGTAACCTCTAACATTTAATCATGTCTAACAGAGAGGCGGATACAGAGCCATGCATGGGTGACTACACACCGGGCCAGAGGTCCTCAGCCTTTTCACAGCACAGCCACAGGAGAGTGGGCAGGAGACATTACTGTGTTTTATTATTAGCTGAGACGGCAGGAAGCACAGCAGACTGGCTTTGGTGGGATATGATCCAAAGGAAGAAAAGAAGGAGGTGTACATGCACATCCAAATGCTCAGCACAGCATGAAAACAACAGTAAACAAAAGAGGAAGACTATCTTAATCTGCTGCTGCTTGAAAACTTGTCTTCCATCACGTTAACAGGTGACAACACAATGTTTTGCCAGACAAAAGACGCTTAATGTGCTGCACAAACGACAGTTATGCAATCTGCTGCTTTGCCTTTGTGTAGTGTTTGATTTTTACTGCGTTAGACTGAAAGGTATTTCTTTGGAATTGATCCAGAGCCAAGGCAAAACATAAACCCTGTGACCCAGAATTGAATTTAAGCTTGCACAAATGTACGAAGTTAATGTGGATGTTTAATTATGGTGAGTTACAATTGTACATTTGGAAATCCGTGCAATGTTTTTATAGTTTTAATTTTTTGTACCCTAGGGAATAAAAGCCTCCAAAACACTGAAGTTCAGAGTCTGGCCACCATGTGCATTACACTTCACGAAGATCCTGAAATCTACCAGGACTAAAGAAAGTGCATGTCATGCTGCTGATGTCTCTACTCTAAAAAATTAATCCATCACGCTCACTTCTATCATCTCAACTTTAGAAATATTTCACTCTGGGTTGTCAGGGCGCATTGCGGGGAGTGGGGGCCCTGGGTGTACTGCGCTCACCTGGGGCCTGGTATGGGGGGTATGCAGGGTGCCTCCCTGTCGGTATCACCAGGCCCCACCACACTGTCCATTTTTACCCTCTGGACTCGCATCGGGTCCCGGCTCCGATTTCCTCTGACCGGCTCCCGGTGGCGGCCTGCTTTGTGATGGGCTGGTTGCCGCCCCTTCGGTGGGCCGCTCGGCCCCTGTGTCTGGCTTCCTGGCTGTGTGGGGCCGTTGGCCCCCTCAGGGGTGGGGGAGGGAGTGGGCAAGTCGGGTGGTGGGGGGTTTGGTGGGGACTGGGGTGGGTGGGGTTGGGGTTTGGGTGGCGGGTGGGTCCTCGTGCCCCGGGCCGCCTGGGTCGGTCTTGGTGCACTGGGGGTGTCGGTAGCTGCTCCCTCTTGTTCTCTGGGTCCGCGTCGTTCACGGTGGCCCCGGTGGCTCTCTGGTGGCCCCGGTGACTCTCTGGTGGCCCCGGTGGCTCTCTGGGGGTGCCGCCCTGTGGCTCCTACGGCCCGGGGGGAGGGGTGCCCTGTTGACTTGGCCCTGCCTTGCCGTGATTGCTGTTCTGGACTTCGGGGTCCTTCACACTTGCATGTTTGATCAGGTCTCACCAGCCACTGCCGAGTCCCATTTCAGCGAATGATGGGACCCACCAGAATGTGCTGAGAATCTCTCCAGAGTCTCTACCCTAAACTCATTCTCTCTTGCACTAGTATCCTCTTCTGACCTGTTCTATTCTATTCTATACTATCAAGACATCCACAATTATGGTGCTCAGTACCGTTTGTTTAATTATTTATTTACTGAATCTTTTTTCTTTTGTGTTGGTTTGGTTTTCTTTTCTTTTTTCAAAATTTTTTTTTTATTGATGGGCAGTTAGTAGTTGGGAATAACACACCACCTTACAATCTTTAATTGCAATAGCACCGCCTGTTAGTTTCTATCCCTTTTCATCCTGTTCATCCTGTTCGTCCTGTCCAGTCTTTGTTTCCCCCACACATCACTGAGGTGTAGCACTGCCCTCCCTGGCTTATAATAGGGAATTCTAATAAAGAATATCTGCTTAGCTTTCAGGGAGGGCCGGTGATGGTCACACACATGCACTAAATATTAAAATATTTGGCTGCAAGACTAAAATATGCATCAATCTCATACATTGTTGACACCTCTTTTGTGGAGTTAAACAATGAGAACAAATGCAGACAAAAAAAAAGAAAAAAAAAAAGAAATATTTCAGTCTGAGCAGTGACAACATTTTTCCAGGGTCAGGGAAAATGAATGATTTCATATTTCAGCAGCGCTCATGGCTCGCTGGCCCACGGTGATCAGCAAACAACAGTAAAACTTTATTTACTGTCACTATGGCAACAGTAGACAACAGGGGATGCACCTGGGGCAGGTACTACAAATTACCATAGCAACTGCTCCGTGTCGGCAAGTGGTGGTGGCGTTGTCACAGGAGGAACAGGGGTTAATATTAACTAGTGTAAATATGACAGACAGACAACACTGAGAAAAATATGCTTCTCTGTGAGCTTCTTCATTCGCTGTTTGACTTCATATTTAAATAAGCACTTTACACAGACATCACACACATCCCAGTATCTTGTACATTAACAAACAGACTATAAGGCTGCTGAAGATTACCATGGAAACAGAGCTCACACGGAACGCAGTGAACAGAAAGTAAAAAAACAGAAAACATCAGAGGCTAAAATTTGTTGTTTTCCTTAAATTAGGACTCATTCTTGCGATGTAAACTGGACATACAGAGATGTTTATATTCAGCATCTCTACAAACTAGAGGATCACAGACAGCACAGCTTTGTATGTAAATATGTAAATCTCGATCTTGTTCCTGTTCTGTAAAACACCTGCAGTTAACAGTCATTTAAAGGCTGTTAGTGATTTTGGTTCTAATGGAGTTTAGCTCATTAGTACCATTTAAGTGAGATCTACTTCCTCCTTTCATTACCAGAGCTGCAACATGTTGTCACTGAGGAGCTGGGAAGGTTTTCTGTCCATTTTGACCGATTTATGCCTATTTATGTTTTATTTTTTGTAATTGTATAACGACAGGTCTTAGTTTTTAATCTTGTTTCATTGCTTAATGCCGTTCTATTTTCATCCCTCTGTCCATCTCTTGACTACTTCTTTCAATTTCAATTAAATTCAGGGTTGCAAGTTAAAAATTCTAACTTACTGATTTACTGATTACTGATTGATGAATGGTGTTGCCGTAATGTTGGTAATTATATTAACTTAATATCGTGTGTGACTGAAACTGAAATGTCTGCATCATTTCATTTAAAACTTAATTCAAGTCGTAAGATTTAAAAAAAAAAAAAAAACTGGCTTGATTTATTATTATCATCATTTCTCATTTTTTCTTCACCTTGAATTTAGAATTTCAAGTTCGTAAAAACTTGATTGTAGATAACAGACAAATTCCCTTCACTGAATGTAATTTGCTGGTTTAGCATAACTTCACTAGAAGCTGTCCTTAATTAAAAAAGACTGATACTGCATTAATTTAATTTTATTTAATATTTACTTTTGATGTGGACATATTGCTCAATGCACTGTTAAAGCCTGTTTTTTGCTTGGTTGGTTGTCTTTTTTTTTTTTTTTTAAATCAACATATAAATTAATACATTTTTTTCTGTGATTTTACTAGATATTATCTGTAATGTAACAAAACAGGAAAAAATCTGTAAAATAACAAGTCTTTTAAATTATTTTTTTTAGCCATTAATATATATTTTTTCCAAATAACTGCATATATATATATATATATATATATATATATATATATATATATATATATGCAGTCAAAGTACAGAATTTTGAAGTGGTGCGTTTTCACCTTTTTTGACAGTTTAAAAAGTAGATTAATACTGATAAATTTCTGTAATTTCCATTATTTGTAATTTGACAAAACCTTGAACGTGTGTAAAATAATAATTTTTGTCAAGCCAAAAGATTTGTTTGTTTGTGTAGCAAAGTAGCAAACAAAAGCTTACTGTTGAACATTTGCAAGGCTGTATGTTAACCCAAACCGTGATCTTTTACCTAAACCTAACCAAGTTTAGTGCCAAAACCTAATGAAGTAGTTTTATAGTGTAAACAAAAGAATGTCCTGTAGCTACCTTATGCAGACTTTGTTGCTCCTATTATGTGTAAAGTGAAAGAAACTCGCTAGTTCCATGATGTAGGTGCAGATCAATCAACAACAATAGGCCAAAAGAAAACACAGGCATCACTATTGTAGAAAGAGTGCATTTTTGCGCTTGGGACCTATGTAGCACATGCACATTTCCTGTTTCTTCTGTACTGTTTTTCCATCATTTCACCCTCAACTCGCTCCTTCCCTCATTCTTCCACTCCAACCTTAGAGCTAAACGAGGTAGGTAGTGTTTCCTCCCGTGGGAGAGCAGTGCAGTGAAGCTTTAGTACAGCAAATAGAAAGTGACAATACATTCATTACTTATGCCCACACTCTTCCTTCCTCTCACTCCTGCACACACACATATGCACACACACACATACACACCCACACCCACACACACACACACACACACACACACACACACACACAGTCCACCTCTCATCCCTTTACTAGGTACATACTGTGAACAAATTCTCTCATCAACAACATGAGGGAAACACTGACTATTGCATCTGGTTTTGGGAGCACTTTAGACCAAAGTGAAAAAACACACAAGTGGCCTCACATGTGATCTCTAACAAACATACAAAAATAAACAGCCAAATGGTCATACTTTACATATATGTCTTAAGTTCAACTAGATCACCACAACATGCTTGCAAAAAATAAATAAATAAATAATCAGAAAAAGAAATTAATAAAAATTTGAGAAGATCTTGTAGCAAGAGTTCTAGAAAAAAATATGGAATGCTGTAAGGTTCAAAAACTGTAAAAAAAAAAAAAAAAAAAAACAGCAGCAAGAACAGCAAATATCTGTAAAATTACTTTTTTTTCTTATTTAAATACACTAAAACTGTGAGGTTTTACAGTCAGAAATGGAGCAAGTTTCAAAATCAGAAATCTGTTTTCATTTTCAATCAATCAATCAATCAATGAATCAATCATTCAATCAATCAATCAATAAATAAATAAGTCAATAAACAACTAAACAAACAAACAAACAAACACATATTTTAAAAATACTGTTTTTTTATGTGGACACTATTTACAATTTTGGCCTGTTTTTATAAAATATTATTCTTGTTTGTTTTTACAGTTAACATGTAAATTATTATTTTTCTTTGTGATTTTACTAGTTATCTGTAGTTTAACAAAACTAGTAAAATTTGGAAAATAACAGTCATTTTCCCCCCCAAAAATAAAGGTACAATTGTTGTAAAACATTTATTTTTAACCGTGTACTAAAGTTTTACAGCTAACGTGTATTCAGATTCAAAATGGCCATGTGCATTCACAGTACACAGTAGATATTTAATTTCTTCAAAGCTTCTGGACAGCTTCACTGCACTTTCATTTAATACTGAAACTTCATTAACCCTCTCTGCTCAGCTGTAAATTTAACTTAAAGCCCCAAGTGGACCTAAATCTTCCCAGCAGTCTAATTTATGCTGCAACCTTTAATTCCCCAGATGAGTGTCTCCTCTGGCAGTGGCTCATTGATTAAAAGTACTCTTTATTCACTCCTGTGTTACGCAACCACAGATTCTCCCTCTGCTGAAGTGCTATTGACTGACGGAGCGATTTACATTAAAAAAAAATAGATGCAAATGAATTCTTGAAGCAAAACAATTTCCCCTGAAATCAAAAGTAGAGGAAATGGCTTTTTTCTTCAATTCAGCTGTCAGCATGAAGTGACCTGGAGACCAAATGAAAGCAATACCTTTTTGTTTTCTCTACGCCTGTGATGTTCTACTAAATAAGCCACGGGAAACTGATGTGACTTTCATTTTCCAAGGCACTTTTTGCCTTTTTCCCGACACAAACTAAATAGCGGTGAAACGCTGTCTTTGCTTCTGAGATGACAACACCACACTGCACTGTTGCACCAAACCCGTCTAGCGTTCTCTAAAACACACCGACTGTGTGTTAATTATGTTTGTGCGGTTTTTCAGTCACTGCACACATACATGTGTCTGTTTCTGAGTACCAGGGACTGCTCACATGCATGCAAGCTGGTTTATCTTGACTAAGAGCCAGGTAAATGTCATTGATTTCGTAGCTCACTGCGTCTTAAGTTGCCGTTTCCATAGAAACAGATAAAGTATGTACAGTAGTCTCTCTGTCTGTGTGAATGAGCCATACCATAATGCTCCAACTGGTGTGGGTGGACAGGCACCAACTGCAGGAGTCTTATCACAGTGTCGCACAGAGCTCTGTCTGCATATTGCTGCTTTTTGAGACGACAAGAGCGCCGTATTTCATATTTGGTTCCAACGAAAAATGGAAATCTTTTCACCAAATATACAGTATCTTCTAATGACATTGAGGAAAGGGATTCTCAATAATCTTGCCTTTGAAGAAATAAAATGTTCCACACTGCTTGACATAACACACATCCTGGAAAAGATACTGAAAATGTATATATAGTGATCAGACAATCCACAGAAAGTCAGTTTAGGTGAAGTGAACCCAAACGCCCATTCACTGATTTGGCATCTCATGTTACTATAGTGCATTTTCATGTAGGTGGAAGACAACACAAATAGAAAGCTGCCTCAGTGAGAACACCTGTACCGTCTGGTCAGCCAGAAATACATCACAGTCAACGTCATCGGCTCTTCCTCATGTCTGAGTTCATTGTTTTTCCTGTTGTCTGATACTTCAAATATCTCTGTTCTGGTGTTTTCAAGTAATTTGTCAAAAGCAATAAAAGAGACAGAAAAAAATGAACTCCACCTGTAGGTCAGGAGCTAGTGAGCCTCCCCATAAATATTGCACCGTTGCTTGATGTAATATCCTGTTACAGTCGGAGATGTTGCCGGTAGATACGCAGCATAATCACTTTCTAATTTCTCAATTAAGCTGTTTGGGAAGTACAAATGGAAATTATCGAAGATTAAACAAAGAATAGTAATCAATCACTGGGAATCAAGCGGCAACAGCTAAATAACTTCCACATCCTCCCCCAATGCACTGAGATGCTTCTCAAAGTGGTTATTAATTATTTATACACATTAAACGATTAACTCAACGGAGATCAGTGTGTAATTCCGCTGAAATGGAAGGCGCACCTGATGCTGCGTGTCCACCGACTCTTTAAACGGAGCTTTCAACAGACATCGATGGAGGAAGTCATCCACCATTATAGCGAAATTAAATATTAGTCTGCTCCCAACAAACTAAGCGTGATAACATAATCCAAGCTGATCACAAATCCCCTGAACGGAAGATTAGTAGGAGAGGACAACACGTAATGTGGCTTTAGCAAACAGAAAGAAATTACTCAAGTTTTGAATTTAAAAAAAAAATTGGAGCAAATTGGAGCATAGTTATATTGTATTCGTGTATTCAACCAGCTACTTGTGAGTCCAATTCAGTTCGAATTTGCTAAATATCAGCTACAAGATTATAACCAAGTCGATTCTTCTGCTCTACATTTGCCCAAAGAAAACATTCTTTTGGTGCTAAAAGCTCCTTCCGTATAGTTCACCTCAGCTGAAATATTCTGACCTGCTCTTCTATACAGTCCAATTACGTTTATTTATGCAGCCCAGTGCAGTGCGGGAGATTTCAGCCCTCAGGGAAGTTAATTGACCATAAAAGCTCCCCTTGACTGAGGTTACACTGACCGGAGGCTCAGCAGGGAACATGTGGGCAGATGTGACTTTTCAAATACTGATTCACTCCTCTGTCATCCTGATGTTTACAGGCACACACACACCTCCCTGTTTATCTTATCACACTTGGCATGACAGTCCATTACCGTCCACTAATTTAAATGCAGTAGTAAATGTAATGTAATCTGGCCTTAAGACAGCATTACTATTAACCGCTTAATTAAACCCGTTCTGCACCAGTCTTATCTTTGTAAATCCCATACTTATGCGCTCATGTGGATTTGAAATTAAACACTGGTGGTGGGGAAACTGCTGACTTTCAATTTGTATTTCTCTATTGACTGTAGCTTGTTTTTTAGAGTCCAAAAAATATATCAGTAGGGCGATATCAGTCTCTTACAGATACTGGTATCGGCAATGTGTTGTCCATATGTATGAAAATGTGCTTTTTTTAATTGAACATAAGGTTAAAACTATGATTAGAGTAATTTAGAAACAGCTTCATCACATAACTTTTCCAGCAGAGCAACTCCGGCTCCACTATTTCGATTATTAGATTAAATTTTTCTGTTTGCAGCACATGTAGCAGAGTATGTTGAGCAAACAATGGTGCAGAATCGAGCAGTATTTTCATGGTAAGCTGCTAATCAAATTATAAACGCTGTTGCTGGAAAGTTAATAAACAATAATCCTATAATTTTCCCGACTGCATACGGATCTAACTGATTTTTTACGCACTAAAAATCGATACTGGCATCAGCACCAATATGATCCAGCTCTACTCTTGATACAACAAGAATAAAACATAAAATAAACTAACAAATGTAAATAAGATGCTATTTAATGTTTTATTGCAAATTCTTTTAGGTCAGTTTGAAGGTTACGAACCAAAAATAAGGCTTGTTTAAAAGCCCATGCAGAAAAATGATATTTCAGTACAAATTATATATTTTTAAAATAATTTAAATGATTTCTATGTTTTTATATATATATGTATACTTCTGATTTTTATTTATTAAAATAAAATAATCCACACTTATTCAAGATTAAATATTGTCATGAACAACATAAGCGGCGCCACAAGAATCTTGCCAGTTTAAAAATAATTTAAATTTAGATTGTTTATCTGATCAAACAATCAATCCAGCAAGATTTTAGATACCAGCTGTTAATACTTGCTATGCTGCGGATATTCTGTGCTCTTTGTCAAACAAGACTGAGGCTTGACATCCAGCTCCTCCCACAAACATGAGTTATAGTCAGCGTTTCGTATAATGATGCCCACCAGGCCATCTTCACTTCTTAGTTATGTAAAAGAAACCACAGAATCTTTGGTTCAAATAGCTGATTTGCCAGATCACAGGAGGGAAAAAAATCCTTTCCAGTGTGTTTACAGTCATTGTCCTGCTGCTTTTGTCACCGACTCATGAATTCAGTGTGGATGTGAACGCTCCCTGGAGTACAGAGTCAACACAATCCAAAACGTATCTCAGCACTGCTGCCATCCTCACACTCTTTCATTTCCCTCCTCTTCTTAACCCCACTTCTGCTTTCTTTGTGGATCTCTTTTCTTTCGTTCTGTTCCCAGGCAGCTCTGCTCTCCATAGCTCTCCACCGTCTCCCTTCTCTTCTCCATCCTTATCTCTCTCCTCCTGTCTAGGAGCTGTCACATGCTTGAGGGAACCCAACACAACACTGCAGCCTTACTTGACAGCCTCCTGCTGTACGCGTGTGTTGGTGCATAAGTGTGTGTGTTCGATGTGTGTACGAGGAGATTATTGGTGGTGTGAACAGCGGAGCATGCCGGTACACAACCATCACACTCCAACCACAGATGTTTTTTTGGTCATATGGGAATACCTGCACACACAAACACACACTTAAAGTGTGTAAACAGGTAAATATTCACTCTGTGTGTGTGTGTGTGTGTGTGTGTGTATTTTCAGTTATGGACTGTGTATAGAGATACTAGTCCATTAGCTGGATCACTCTTTTAACAAATAGAGCTTAAAAACACCTTTGATCCAGCTGAGTACAACAGGATTAGCCTAAAGCCTTCATACATACAGACACTCACTTTGTACCTCACACACACACACACACCGACAGCCAAAAAACGGAAACACTCATCATCCACATAATTAGTCTCTTTCATTTAACCTCTGTTGGATCAGTGAGCTCAGTGAACAGTAAATTCTCAGGCTCTGTTTTTTTACGCACGAGTAGCATTTGGCGGTGCAGTTTTTCTTCATCAGGATACACTAAGCATGTGACCCAGCACCTTAACCACAAGACACACTCGCAAAGATGCTCCGAATTCACACAACTCCTCTTAGTGTGTTGGATAAGATCTCCCTTATGCTTCAGGCCTTTTCTCTCGTGGATGTGAAACAGGAAATACATATGTAATGAACTCACATCTTCTCACCCTGTGCTGTCAGGCTCTGGGAACTGATCTGATTTTCTCTGAAAGGTAAAACTTTTTTTTCTATTTTCAAGTTTCACTGTGACATTTCGCTGAGTGTCTGTAGTAAAACATCAACAGATGTTTTGAATTCATTTCCGCTGGACAGGAATTAATTTCCTCCTTGGTGGCAAAACACACAACATGTACCATCAGAAACTGCTGCAGGTTAAAATAGGCTCTGAAATACTGTTAATTCTAAAGGACGCACTATTTATGGGCTTAAAGAAAGTCTCTAGTGCAACATAACTATGCGTGTAAAACACAAAAACTATCTCCATTTAACTGTCCTAACCCCAAAACCAGCTGGTGGGTTTGAAGAGCGTGTCATTTTGTTTAAATTGCCAAAATCATACCACTTCTCAGTGAGACACTAAAAACTGAAAGAATGGTCCTTCAACTACCCATTTACACAAAACACTTATCTAAACTTAGAATTGTGATATTTCATTAAAATCACTATATTCTACATTCTAAAATTTGCCAAAAATAAACTGTTGTATTTTAACTAGATTCTGTAAAAAAACTGTAAAAATCCTGTACATCTAAGTTGAACCACGAAGCCACTAGCAACTCAGCTGCAACCAACAGTGACATGACAAAAGATTTCAGATGAACTGCAGGCTGTGCTTACACAGAACAGATAGGAGACAAGTATGGAAAAACAATAACGTGAAATATCTATATTGTGGAGTGTCACCATTTTACTTCCCAGTATTGATGTCGCCTGTGGGTACTTCTTTTTCAAATTCTGGAAAATAGGTTATCACACAAATTGAAGTTTTATATTTTCTTTTTTTCGAGATTCATGGCATTATAACTTTGTTTAAATGCACAGAAGACATTTTTTAAATTCTCTGTACTTCTTACCGGCTTGTGGTGTTGAAAAAAAAGTGCAAGACTTTATGTTGCAGTGAAAAATGAGCCCAGTGTAAACAAAACTTGACAAAATACATCCAGGAACTGCTTGGAGTTAAGACAGCTACAAAGCTTATGCGTTGTTGCAAATATGTAATTGTCTAATTGTTGAATACAACACAACACCAGCCTCTCAAAACACATATACATCATCTTACATTCAGGCCAGTGTGATATTTATGTTTGCATTGCATGCTAAGTTTGACTAATTTCTGCTTCTTTCCAGCTCCTGTCATCCACAACAGATGACACATATTAGGTCCTTCTCTTTCAGCTGATTAAATCTCTTTACAGCCTTCCAAAGGTGGCAGGTAAGTGCTCCATCTGCAGCATCCACTTTAAATTGTGCGAACTGTCAATGTGTAATCAAGCATGCTAGATCCACTGCGGTTGCCTGACTAAATCTTGCTCCAGCAGCTCCAGTGCTGTGCACAGTGAAGGCAAAAGGACCTGCTGTGCCTTAATTCACAAAATTAGCCTCAGTATTATCCACTTCAGAAACTTGAGCAATAATCAGACGTTTGTTTTTTTTATATAAATAATTATATATTTGGAGCATTTTTACAGGAATTGATAACAATAACAACTGATAACTGTTAACCTTCAGTCTTATTCTTTAATTTTTAAACTGCCTCGTTCCACTGTTTGATATGTGTTATATTCTAGCTAATTATTCATTTAACTTAGCATTTTTACTATTTATTTTAACGGACTGCTCTGCCTTGTCTCCTTATGTCTTGCATGATTGTCTGAGTTTGTATGTTTTGACTGTCAAAGCACCTTGTGAATGCTGTTTTTATGGGTGCTATATGAATAAAGTTATTATTACTTTGCCAAGGAGGTGGAGCCTCAGACAGACATTCGACGTACGTTTGTCTGTTTGTCTGTCTGTTAGCAGCATCACTCAAAAACAGACTCACAAATTTGGATGGAATTTTCAAGGAAGGTCAGAAATGACTCAAGGATCAACTGATTAGATTTTGGCAGTGATGTGGCTTATAGTCTGGATCTACGGATTTGTTAAAGATTTCCCTATTATTGCGAGATAGCCGCACGGTGTCTCTGTAACTATGACAACAAGTGAACACTACGTCAGCTGTCTGCTGACAATCAGATGATTGCGATCCTACTACAAATGAATTGCTGTGGACTTACTGGGACTTATGCGTCTGATAAGGAACAATTGGTTAAATTGTGGGGGTGTTTCCAAGTCCTGTCAATTTCCGCTGCTCGCTACATACAGTGGTGGAGGAAAGTTTTCAGACACCTCATACATTTGTGAAATATTGCATTAAGAATCACTCTTAGGTGCACTCGTCAAGTGTAATTTCTTTTAGTACAATCGCAGCCATAATACTAAACAAATCCTAAAAAAAATAAAATAAAAAATCAAAATTGATTGGTTGTATTACAATAAAAAATTTTTAATGTTGGGTCACTTTGGTAGAATTTATTTTTGTTAGTTTTTCTTGTAAACAATAAACAAAAAATACATATAATTTGTATTTGTGTCTGTCTAATGCAGCCACTCTTGTTTGAAACACAAAAAAGATTTCTCCACAAATATTTTATGATAATATTTGAGATTATGTAAAATTTTAAGGGTGTCCGAAAACTTTTTTCCCCCACTGTATTTAGGTCACATGATTCAGTATCCATACATAACGTACACATACATAACACACGCCTGTGCTCAGCACAACATCATTTTGTTTGTGGGTACATCTATATTAAATGGCCACATTCTATGGTGCCATGATTTCTGCCACAAATTTTTTCAAGATTTCAGCCGTCGGACATGATACGACTGAGCAGCCTTGGCGGAGTACTGTGCTCTCTGAATGCTTGTCTTGTTCTAACTGTTTACCATGAATAGCAACAACAACAAAAATTTCCTCCTATCTGCTTCCTCTCTCCACCTTCTGATCTCCTGTCTTTTCTCCCTCTTCCCTCCTCATGCTTTTTCCTTCCCTCCTTCTCTCCTCCCATTGAGTTAAAAGGTCAGACCTGTCTCCGCCTTGGAGATAAATCAGCTTCCATCACATCACCATGTGTGCATCTTTATGCTAGACCAGTAAACAAAGAAAAAAACACACACAGACCCCCTGACAGGAGTGGCCTTCAGTGTAGAGTTGCGTAAAAACAGGAAACATTGCATCAAACCTGATTAACTGAGTCGTTTTCCATCGTCCCCCTGACTCACATGCTGATAGGTGAACACTCCTGTGCACAGAACTGGTTGTTGAAAGCTGCAGCAGTACAAAGAGTTTTAATGTCACATTTGTCTCCACTGTCAGAGGCACTTAATGCAGAATAATTGGGACTGCTTTCTCATTTCCCATGTTGATCAGCAGAGTGACTAAAGGACACACTGGATTTCACAGTGCAAAGATTATTGTTGTGCACATTACTTTAAAAGTTGCCGAGGAACCATTTCAGTGTAACACACTTAGCATCTGTAGCACCCTGGCAAATTACTGCCTCTCCAATAAAGAGCAAATACATTAGAAGAGGTTAAAGAGACAGAAGAGGAGTTAGCATGAGAGGAAGATGTATTGTATGTAGAGAGAGACGGTGAGAGAGATTTAATGTGTTTTTGATTGAATAATGGAAGGCAGCGTGTTCTGCTCTCTGAGTTACTGAGCACTAGGAGGACCCGATATGGCCCGCTGCTTCCACACTACATTAAAGACAGCGTGAGTGTGTGTCGGTGTGGGTGTGTGTGTGTGTGTGTGTGTGTGCATGTGTTGGCCCTAGGCATGTATTTTATGGTCAGAAAGAGATGAGGCACAGACTGATACTCTCTCCTGACGACGCTCATTCAACCTTCAAAACCCATTACTTCTCTGCTCTCTCTCTCCTTTTTCTTCCCTGGTGTCTCTCACTCGTTCTCCTCATCCAACCTCAACACACTCTTAATGTAATTAACCTGACTTCGCTCCCTCTGCTCTAGCTACCTAGCTTCTTTCGTGTCAGTTCTGTCTGTTTTTATACCCAACCTTTTACTCTTCTCTTTAAAATCTAAACTTTTCCTTTCCATCTTTCCAACTCCACTTCTCTCTCTGAGTTTTTGGTTTTTGTAACCTTTTCCTCCTTGGTGCTCTTTACACTTCATCTCCAGATAAATTTCTCTTTCTCTTTCTCAAGTAGTTCCATAGCGACAACATCCAGTTGAAGACAATTGAATTATTGAAGTTTACTTTGCAATTTGTCTATTTCAAGATAACTGTTTATGTTGAAGCATTAATTCTTAATTTTTCCCCAAGAATATTGCCAATGTTTACTTTTCAAGTTAATATAATATGAGGACATTTTCATGGAAAGAAATATAATTTGGCATGATATTTAAGGGAAAATAGAGGTGATGTTCGTAAAAACACCTTTTAAGCAACAACCAAGATATATATGTTATCTATATAGTCACAGAATCTATAAAAACTTGTGGATTTTCAGAAAAAAATCCCCCAAAAGACCCCCCAAAAATTAATTTAATTGTGCATTGTCCTGTGATTTGCACACTTCTTTACATATCTTTACATGCTCAGCTTACTTTTAAGTTTGTTTCTGAGAAATTCTAAGGAAATAAGAATGAGAGACTTGCAAAATAACATTTTAAATTTCTGATAGTTTGCCCTCCCACCAGTCCTGCCTCTCATTAATGTTAATTTCTGTATAAAGATCAACTTTCAGGATCTGTAATCTGCAATACTGGGTTCAAATTCAGGTTACTGTTATATAAAGATCTCACGCAGAGCATCTAAAAGACATGCTTTGAAAAATGGTCTGAGTACACTTGTATATAAATGGAGTAGAACATGCAACACTGAAAGTCTCTTTCATGTTTTATAATTCTATTGCATAGCTGGACTCATTTGTTCAGAGATGAACACTGAGCTTCCTAAATATGGAGTCACAGGAGTGCCACAATAAAATATAAATCTGTTAAAAAAATAAGGAAATAAATGTGTAAATATAAAGAGAAATAAATAGTTGTCAATCTCTTATTTTTTAACAGATTTATTTATTTATTTCTCTTTATATTTATACATTTATTTCATTTATTTATTTATTTCTCTTTATATTTACACATTTATTTCCTTATTTATTTCTCTATATATTTACACAATTATTTTGTTATTTTTTAACAGGTTCATATTTTATTATGGCACTCTTGTGACTCCATATATAAGACTAAAATAAATCTGCCACTAATTTCTGCCAGCTTTAATGTTTAAAAGATTAAGCCTCCCCCTTTGCAAAAACTGAAAAAAGACCAATACATCACAGAAGAAATTAAAGTCTTCATTGATCATAAGAGGGGAAAACACATGCATTCCTATCAAATCCAATTAAACTAGAGCAATATAATCAGTTATGCAGGAAGATTCTGCAAACAAACAGTGTAAATTGGTGGGTGTTAGAGTAAAAATGCAATCATACAAAGTGTATCACAGCCATTATATCTGAGCTGCCCGGCGCTGACTGGACAGAATGTTTTTTTTTTTTGCATTATTATTAAAAGGCCAATTATCAGCCAAGATAATATAGCAGTGGGTGTGCAGAGATAGCAGCACAGAGAGCCAAATTTACAACCTATGCTGATAGTATTTCAGCTCGAGCTGACAGATTTAAAGGCCAGCCAGGAGACTCCTAAATGAGTCTACAAATATTGGCTTATTCTCATCTTCTTAACACTCTGTCTTTTATATCTTTCTCTCATACAGTTATTCTGCTTCCTCATTTCAATCCACTCCTGCTTAGACTACAATCTCTTTACATGCTACTCATCTCCTTTAAATCAAATGTCACCATATCCAACTTTCTGCCATGCTACTTCCCTCTCTCTTAGACAGTGTGTGTGTGTGTGTGTGTGTGTGTGTGTGTGTGTGTGTGTGTGTGTGTGTGTGTGTGTGTGTGTGGTTGTGTGTGTGCCAGAAGCCATTTGCAGAGACCCTCCATTACTCCTAATGAGAGGGTTTTGCAATAGGGCTGTCATTCCATTAACCTCATCAGCATCTTCTCCCACTGTAATACACACATGCATGCCGCACACACACATACAATGCACAGGCCTCATGATCGCATGTATGTGCTCGCATTTACAGAAATAATGATCTGTGGAGCAGTGATCTGTGATTGATGAACTGTCCGACATGAGAGAGTCACCACATAGTTCAGAAAGATGATGGCTCATAGTGAGATATGAAGACACATAAAGGAAAAAAAAAGTTTCTGACTGCTGAACATCCAGTTTTCTCTTCTTTAGTTCTGAGGAACCTTAATTTTATGTGTTCTATGCCTCATCTAGGGGTGGGTGATGTGACGACCATATATCGTTGTCGATCTTAACTTGGCTGCTTTTCAGAGGCCTAATTAACGGTGGTATATGTAAGTATTTTATGTTGAAAGTTCAATCGCTGCTAGCCATAAATCACCAGCCTGCTCTCATTTATGTGCTGTTCTCGTGTCGAGTTTTTCACCTGCAGGCAAGAATCGCTTCTGTGGTGATCTTAGATGTCATTCAGTTGATTCTGCTGTGAGATGGAGGGCCACTCCAACCAGAACCTGCAGATGGTGAAGGCCTGGTTCATGTGTCATTGTACCAAGTTCACCAAGGCTTCAGAGCAAAGCAAGGATGCCATCAAGCCCACCTGAGTGCACAAGATGAGAGACTCGCTAGAGAAGCAGCTGAATGACATTGAGGACCATCGCAAAAGAAACCTGGCAGCTTATTTTGCAACCACAAGACAGAATGGTGGACAAGAATAGCAGAGAGCAAACCACCATCCTGAAAGAAGCATCAAAGTGGAAGAGACAAAATTTGGAGTAAAATCTGAGCAAAAACTGAACATTGGCCTTTATCCTTGAGTTGAAGTCAGAGGCTTTGTATCCAGGCAACCAAACACACAGCTGATCATGTGATTTCAATCCAATCTGCAGAGTGAAATGTGATTCAGATCATGGATGGTGATATGATCTTTTGGCCAGATCGCCTCACTACCTCTCCTGAGCCAATCCATCAAATAGGATAATCCAGTATGATATTTTTGGCTTCTTCTGAAACACTGGGCTCCGAGCTACAAATCAAAGCTCTGTGGGTTTGAACACTATTTGACTGCACAGCGTGATTATGTCACGACTGTGCCACCTGTGGAAGGCTGGGAGGGTTAAGATGTTCACACTCTTCCGAAGTAGTCAAAAATGTCTCTCTTAACTCCGAGTTTTGATGACACTTGATGATTCAATGTTCAGAAATCCACTAGAGAAAGAGGCAGATGAGAAGCGACAGTAGCCTAAAGAGCCCAGAATGCAATGCCATCACATGACATTTCATGATTTGAGTGACAAGCATGAGTCACTGTTCTTCCACCTTTATGTTTATCCCACAGCTGCATGCAACAAAATCCTAAAACCAGATCAATCACTTGATGAAATCAGAAACAGCCGGTGTCCAAGATTAGTAAACCAGCCTCACTGAAATGTTTTAAAGCTCTCACAAGATCAGCTATAAACAGATGCAAGCACAGGCACAAACATCTTAATCTTCTAAGCGTCTGTTTCTTCACAAATTGCACCTTTCTCCACCACAACCACCATGTAAGTATCCAGATACAAACACCGTGTCATCATAACAAATGAATCCAGTCCTGCAGCAAACTGAGCACAACACTTAATTTTCACTTTTACTGTGTCATCTCCTCCTGTGTGACCCAGTAAAGCCCTCAAACTGTCTTCATATTCTGCTCTGCAAAGTCATTCTTTATCTGCAAGGAGCTTTGAGCTATTTATCTGATCTTTTTACACTTCCTCACGTCATCCTCTGCTTTTCTTCCAAGCCTTGCCTCACCCTTGATTCTCTTTTACTTTCTCACTATCTGTCCCCTGATCTCCGATTTCCTTGAGCTGGTGTGGATTGTGCATCTGCGCCGCATTAGCTTGTTGGCATCTTTTATGTTTCTGCATGCCTGGGTTGCTTCGGTTAGCTGTATAAGAAGTACATTTGTGTGTTTTGGTCGCTGAGGTGATTTAGAAAGCCTCGAGAAGTGAACAATTTGGCCCGCTTGGTTTGATCAGCTGCTAATTGAATTGGAGAGAGCAATAAGAGGGTCAGAGAGGTTGTTCATTGTTTTAAGGCCATCTGGAGCCTTGCCTTGTGGGGCCTCGCACACAAACACAACAACTCTGATGCACCGACAGTGAAAACGCATTTACAGAATCCCCCTGGTGTTGCTACACCTTATGCAAAAAAGTGTTGGTGCTTCGCAGCTGAGACACACACATAGAAAACGTTTTTTTCATATAGCTCTATGCAGTTAAAGCCACACAGTGAAACATCTCTTGCTCTGCTGCACTCTTTCTACTGCAGGAACTCTCTTTTCCACTTGCACTAGTCATCATTTTGTCTCCATTCATTTCCCTTCATTTTCTTGTTTTGTCTCCTTATCAGGCTTCTTTTCTTCCCACATTCATCTACTTGGCTTTCATCACTTCTCTTTCCTTGTTACTACCTTTTCACCCGTCTTCTCCCTTCTCCTATTTTGTCACTACTTTTTTTCTGTCACCTCGTCTTTTGTTCTTTTTTCTCTCCTTTTGTGTGTTTTTGTGTTAACTCTCCAGTCTTGTCACAGCTGAAGTTCTTTCCTCTTCTCCACTTCATCTTTTTCCTCTGCATTTCCCGACCTCTCTCTTCTAATGTGCAACATCTTTACGCTGTACTCCTATTAGCCGTGTTTACACTGAGTCCGTAACTCCATTAACAATCTGTATTACGGCCCAGCAAGAATGTGACAGCCTCATTTAACCACCTCAATCAAAACAGAATGCCCACCGGGAGATGTAAATTTAATTTCATTAACTTTTTATAGCAGTTTGATAGATGACAATTTTGTTATGTAACTCATGTTCTTATTACTTTCTATTTCCAGAACATCTTTCTACACAAGCGAAGTCACTCAAGTGAGGTTTTCTTGGGAAGACACATGACTCTCTTCCACTTTTAGATCATTCAGAAGCACACTTTGCCAATAATTGCTCTTTTTAAAACTCTTCCCAGAAGAAATATCTATGGTTTGATGAGGAGGTTTTCCACACAGGGTACTGCAAGTTAATCAACTTGTCCTGTCAAGTGATACACTGACACAACTGTTGCCTTATTGGAATTGCAGCGTTTAACCCTCAGAATCCCCTTAGCAGTTTCTGGGTGGTGTTTTTTTTGCTCCTGTCACATTTTTTTCCTCACTGTGGGCTCATTTTTCACTGCCATATAAAGTCCTTCACCTCTTTGGAAACAGCACAGCTATAACTAGAAGCAGAGAGAACTTTCACGTCTTTTGTCCAGCATGAAACAGTTTGAAACTGAAGAACCTGAAACTGAAATTGGAGAAAAAACTGTACAACATCTGTCCAATTACCCACAGGGATTACCAATACTGGAAAAAACAAGTTAACTCCTCATACTTTAGATATTTTACTGCTTACATTCGTAATTGGTTTCTATGCTTGTCTTATACTTGCTGTGTAAACACTGCCTGAAGTTCAGCCAAAAAGTCCCGGAACTGTTGTCATTTTTGACTGTTGATCACAGTTGAATGAGTCATACCATCCCAGTTGCAACGAGAAGCACAGATTTTTTGGAGTTTTTGCAGAATCTGGTTAGAACAAAACATTTATTTTTTGCATATTCTTATATGAGACATATAGAATGCAATTTTCACAAAATAATTGTGATTTTAAGCTTGGATTCTGGTAATTTTCCAGATAGAACAGCCCATCACCGTTAGCATTCAAAGATTATGGATAAGTTGAATATCCAGTGATTATTTCTGCTTTTTACAGTTTCTTGCTCTGATAAATGGTGTGTTTTGGGGTTCAGCAAACATTCATAATGTTCAGCATTTCAGCATCATTGCAGCTTTGGATTTAGGATGGATAACAAACAACTCTGTGAAGCTGTACTTAGGCACATTGGTGCTTTGAGCTAAATGTCATCATGTAAACATGTTCACTATAACGTCATGCTGATGTTTAGCCGCTATAATGTTTAGCATGTTCACCATTTTGGCCTGTTATAGGGAGATACAGCAAAATCTAGAATGATTTTCACGATCGAAAGCAGGGGCTTCGCAAAAGCAATTACAATTCATATTATGCAGAACATAAATGTCTGTACCAAATTACATCGCAATCCATCAAACAGATGTTTACATATTCCTCAAACAAAAGCCAGAAGATCACTTAATACATTAGGATTCATCATTCGAGCACCACTGAAGTCTGCACACAAGTGGACACACAAGCTGACAGACCAACAACACCATCTGAAATAGTCTAAGATGCAGTTATAATGTGTATATCACTGCCTATACAGTGAACCTTGCACTGAAATATTCTGGCAGAGGACAGAAATAATGCATGACACTTCACATTGGTGCCACAAGTCAAACAAAGCACTCCAGTTTCTACATATTTTCTGAAAGAGGCACAATTTCCTCAAGTGTGAATATGGCGCCTGCTGTAGAAAGAGCTATATATCATGTTTCCATAAGACACAGAGCACATTTCCCAGATGATTTGTGTGTAAAAGCAGCATTTGCCCCCTGCGTGAATCTGTCTCAGTCCATCCACCCTTTGTTACAGAGCAAAGCCTGCATGACAGGCTCCTCTTCAGATAAGTATGCACTTCAAACAAGCATGGCCACGAAGCTAGGTGGGCTAGGATGAGTGTGTAATTAGCAGCTATCCACACTGAGCTGTTAATGCCACATCCCTCCTCCCACGGTTAACATTGTTTTAGCCATCTCAATGGGTTAATACGGACTACTTGAACAAAGGTAGACGCATTCTGGGGTGGAGGTCATCTTCTACTTGCACAGAATCCCAGAGTTTTATCACCACTTACTGTACAGGGCTTGGTTTTATAGAGTAAATTCATATTGTGTGATTATTTTTATTCCTCCCTACTGATGTCTTAATAGTTTTAGTAATTTTTCTCCCATTTTCAAATGGCTTGATACTTTCTGGTTGCCCACCTCTCTCTCCATCATAACACAGGAAGCCTTTTAAAAATAACACCATCAAACTGCATCAAAGCACACACTGACACAGTCTACTACACCTGATAGTAATTATTCAGAAAAAAAAACTAAAGATGCTTGTAAACGCTGTCACTTTCACACACACACACACACACACACACACACACACACACACACACATACACATGTACACACAGACAGTCACTATGTCAGCTACCAAATTAGGAAATAATATGCAAGGTCGCACAAACATCATGTTCGCCTCAGTCAGGAAAAATACACACACACATACAAGAGGTTGACACTTCCAAGGTACTAGAAGCATTTAGCATAAAACTAACAATGGCTGAACCTTAATATCTGTGGCTCCTTGCTCGGCAGAAAACAATATCGATATCCAATTTGCAAGATCAAATATTAAGTCTATTTCCAATCCTAAATACTTAAACAATACTGGCTGTCACTAAATGCAACAAGCCAAACTTAGGAGTACGAGGAGGTGATCTGACATCTCATACTGCGGACAATTGTAATCGTGTATCTGCTTTCCAGATGCATTGCACAGATTACATTATGAAGAACACTACATATAAATATTTTAATTTATAGGCTGCTACCCATCTACCAGTAAGCCCTAAATACAGGCCGACTAGGTTGCTATTGCTCTTCTCGATGCCAACGACTTGTTTCTCCAGTGTGTTTCTAATCCAGCAGATAAACCACCATCATGAATTGCAGCTGGTGATTGTAGTTCTTGTTCTGAAACTGAAGCGTCATCCCAACCAGAACTTGCAGGAGGAGGAGACCTGGTTCATGTGCTGTTATGGCAAATTCACTGAGGCTGAAGAGCATTAAAAGGATGCCATAAAGACAACACAGCCAACTACTGTCACCGGTTGCAGACCGAGAAGTTGGAGAGGCAGCTGGAAGACACTGAGAAAAACCCACAATAATTACCGATCCAGTCTGCAGGAGGGGAAAAACGAGACGGGATAGGATGTGGCTAGCTGGTTTGCTGTGGCTGAATTTGGAAATGAAGCATCAAAATAGAAGAAATACAAATCACAACTTTCGGAATAAAAGCTGAGCACAAAGAGGATGCAGATATTTGTGAGATGGACCTTTAAACTTGATTTCAGGTGACAGGCTTTTTATCCAGGCAACCATTTGCACAACTTATCATGTGGTTACAATTAAATCTGTAGGGAGGTTTCTGATTCAGGTTGTGGATCAAGATTCTACTCTACAAGATCACTGTCTGACCTTCAGCCCAAATTATTCAGATCTGGCTAAAAGGGAGAATCAGTATTTATGTTGTTGAAGTGTTAATGGATAATTTCAATTATTTACAGTAAGACTTCATCCCCATTTAAAGCCCACCTACTGACAACATTCTACAACATTTTTCCAACTACCCATGGGCCTGATGCATCAGCTCACACATCATGTTGTTGAGATTTTAGAGAAATGCATGTCATCTCCTCTGCAAGCTGCTGTGACCTCCTAAAACAACCCTCTCTGTGCAAGTTCTGACACATTTACCTTTGTTTTCTGAGAAGAAGAATTCTATCATAAGAATCTACAGTCATTGTAGCACAAAATGCTTGTGGCCACATGGTAATAGAATCACAATGGCAGTGTCAGCGTTAACATCTTGACGCTTATCAGGTATAATGTTTACTATGTTCACTATCTTTAGCACGTTTGCATGTTAAAAACCTGTTAATTAGCATAAAATACAAAGGACCACTGATACTAAATGGAATTTCATTGTTACGAGCGTCACTGCCAAGTTTCATGTCTGACACATTCCACTCCAAATCTCAATTTCATACGCCATGGTTTCAATTGCGGTGATAAGGGAAAAGCCCTGCGATTACCTTCTAAGTGATGAGCTTTTATTCTCTTGAGGCCATGACTGTCTGTAGTAAATGTCATGTCAGTCTATTTAATAGCTGTTGAATGATTTCAGTCAAGTGCCATTAAGAATGATTTTAACCCTTTTACTCTTACACTTTTACACCACGCCAACTTCAGAATCATCCAGTGCACTGTCAAAACCCTGGAGATGCCATTACAGAATGAAAACAAAGCAGCAGGCTGTTTCTGGACTATAACAGTAGTTTACCGCTGTAAAACCTGAGACCCGAATCTCCATCAGCTGAAAGAGTGCTGATCTGTAGCCAATAGCAAAAAGACAAAACTCTCTTTGAGCAATCGATATAGCATGAAGAATTGCTGTCATGGTTTCCCCTTTAACTGTCTCCTTGGCTTCTAAAATAGATTTTCTCAGACTGATTTTGCTGCTCTTAGCATCATCGGTGGGTTTGTCATCAATTTTTTTTTTTGATGGAGATAAGTGTGTGTTATTTTCAGCTTTCAGAACACTGAGGATGAGAAATTTTGATGGATTTGCATTTTTTTTTTAGGCTAAGATGGGGTTTTAAATTTTGCATCTGCATCAGCGACTAATGTAGCAGGTCGGTATGGACTTGAGTTTTGCTGTCCTGAGCCGGGCTGACAGACGATGTTCCAATTAGACACACATCCTCCTCTCTCTCTCTCACACACACCCACACTAGCACACATCAATCCTCAGTCCGTCGCTCTCTGATCTGTTCGTTAGCGCAGCATCTCATTAGGCCTCTCCTCCTGGTGCTCGGCTAGCCAAAGGAGGGCCTGTCCAGCGTCCATCGCCATGCCAACACAAGGCCGCCAACCAGAACAAACCAGATCGGAGCTCGGTGCGTGGGAGGTCTGTCACACACGCTCATGTTAGCGCTGCTCTGCCTGCAGTGCACTATGGCATGCACACATATACACCATTGGAAGTCTTAAGAGGCAAATGCACACTGACACACACGGAGACACAAATTAAGACTGGTGCACAAGCTCACGTCAGCTGCATTATTCATAAACACCCACAGATGCACACTACACATGCGCATATACGGACACAAACACACAAGCATCACTCTCACCAGATAAAGGAACAACTGATGCCTCTTCTTTGGCCTTTATTGGGAGTTTTTTTGGGAGTGAAAAACTGAATCAGTCTCCTTAAACTGACTGAACCATTGTAATTTCAGAGAGTCTGGAAGTTCAAACCTGAATGTGCTTCTCAATAGACGGTGGAAACAGATGATGGACTTGTTTTTCTATGCTCTGTCTCATGCCATAAGAAAGTTTCGCTTTGGAAGAACCTCACAGATGCAGAAAGCACCGAGATAAAGTCAGCAGGCAGTATTTAATAATAACGCCACTAACCTCCACCCTAATGGCCACTAACCTTAAGTGGGTAAGTGAGTGAGAGAGTAAATGGGATGAATGAATAAATAGTATATGAGTGAGTCACTTTTGAGGTGCTCTGCTGCTCTCTTTCCGCTGCACTAATTCAATGTCAGAGTGTTATCCTGCTTTTAGTCATGTCTCCATCACCTAAGCTGGTCGATGAATGTTTCTCGCTTTTGATGTACATCTGCAAGCATTGTGTGGAATATAATGCAGCTGCTCACAGTAAAATCTACTTTAAACATCTAACACTTGCAGGAGATTGATTTAAAACCTCCTTTAAGTTATAAAACAATACAGCAAGCTTAATTTTATTGATCCCCAGCAGGGAATTGGCTGATTACAGCAGCACAAAGAGGGCTTGATGTGGGTACGGAAGCTATTAAAATGTATTACAGAGCAGGGCTATTCTTTGTGTGACAGTTTAATTTCCATCCATCCATCCATTATCTATACACCGCTTAATCCTCACTAGGGTCGCGGGGGGGGGGGGGGGCTGGAGCCTATCCCAGCTGACTCGGGTGAAGGCAGGGGACACCCTAGACAGGTCACCAGTCTGTCGCAGGGCTACATACAAGGACACACAATCACTCTCGCATTCACACCTACGGGCAATTTAGAGTAATCAATTAACCTCAGCATGTTTTTGGACTGTGGGAGGAAGCCGGAGTACCCGGAGAAAACCCACGCATGCACAGGGAGAACATGCAAACTCCATGCAGAAAGATCCCGGGAAAGCCGGGACGCGAACCAGGGATCTTCTCGCTGCAAGGCGAATGCGCTAACCACTACGCCACTGTACAGCCCCAGTTTAATTTCCAATCCAGTCATTTTTTTATAGCCATTGCTGTTCCCCAGTTGTACCAGTGACCTCTGGCCTGCACATTTCCCAAAAGAACAGAGCGATAACAGCGAATAACTGATTACACCGTTGCAGACGTTGTGCCTTATATAATCTAGGAATGTACAGAGTGCAGATACAGTAAAAAAAATTCTCATTCACGCCGGTATTTTTAGATCATTGGTGACCTAAACCCAAGCAGGTTGTTCATGATGTGTTTTCCAACAAACTTCCTTGGCTCTCAAATCTACCTTGGATATTTCTGCATAGAATTTGATTTGGAAACCGTGTGTCCTTTATTACATATTCCTCTCCACAACTAAAGAGTCGCCAAGTGTAACGACTATATTTATAGATATTTTGCAGCAGGACACAAATCTGTATGTAAATTCTTGCACAGAGATAAAAAGGACACCAAACAACACCCACACTCACACCACGCATCTCTGCAGAAGTAGAATTTTAGTGCCTTTCATTTACATTATTCCAAGCATGTACGCCGATCAGCCAAAACATTAAAACCAACTGTCTAACACTATGTAGGCCTCCCTAGTGGTGCAAATTGGATCGGATTAGGACCTGGGGAATGAGGAGGCCACATCAACATTTTGGGCTCCTTGTCATTTTCCTTTAACTGTTCCAGAGTCCAGTTTTTGGGCTGCTGCTGTTGGTTAGCACCTTTACCACGTGGGGAATGTGCCTGGTCGGTTTGGGGCCACCCAGGCAATTTCATGTTTTCCAGGAAAGCTGACACTTTTATTCATGTGCTAACATAACTGCACAAGGGTTTTCTAATCATCAGTTAGCCTTTCAACACCTTTAGCTAACATAATGTAGCATTAGAACACAGGAGTGATGGTTGCTGGAAATGTTCCTCTGTCCCCCTATGTAGATATTCCATTAAAAATCAGCCATTTCCAGCTAGAATAGTCATGTATCACATTAACAATGTCTAGACCAGCCCTATTCAATTAGCGGCCCGCGGGCCACGTGCGGCCTGAAAGCAACCGTCGAGTGGCCCTAAAGCAACTGCCGAGTGATTGGGACTTGGGTCCGAGAAAAACAGAAAAACATCTTTCAGTAACACTGACAAGTTCTTACAAAAATTCCAACATTATTGCAAACATTGAATGAACACTTACCGTAACCTAGCAACTAACCCACAATGCATTGTGTTGAGGAGAGGCGTTTGAAAAGTTAACATTAGCAGTTCTATACAGGCGAAAATAGCAGCATGTCTTTTTCTATCCTGAAACGACAAATCGGCGAGGAAAACCGTCGGTTTAATCCTGCGTGGACTGACAAGTATTTATTTATTTACCACCAAGTCCGAACGCCAAACCAATGCGGTTACTCTGCAACGAGTGCTTTGCAGCGCTGAAAGATTATCATGTCCGAAGACACCACATTGAAAAAACATGCCGCGTTTCGGACAAACTTTCCTGAGGGATGTCATGAGAGAGCGGCTATAATTCAGAGTTTGACTGCATCTTACAACCGGAGCTGTACTACAATGAAGCGGACCTGCACAGCTCAGGAAAGGGCCACGAAAAAGAGGCCGTTCACAGACTCAGAAACTGTGAAGGACTGCATGTTGGCTGTCGTGGATGAAGTTTTAACGGACGATAAAGTTAAGACGAGTGTGACATCTGCTATCAAACAGGTCTGACACGTCAAACATTCTCGCCACAGATGTCTTCTAGACATGGTAAGTGCAACAAAGCAGCGTGCTGTAGCAGACACTAAAGGTAGTTTTATGTATTTATGTGACTATTTTCTGGTCACTTATTATAAGTTTAATATTTAAGAAAGACATTTTGTTTTGACAGTTATTTCACTTAGTTGCACTTTATTATGCACTTTGATGTCAGCTTTATTTCGTTTCAAAGGGATAGTAACTATCACTGTGCCTACTGTGTATTTTTTTGATTATATGCACTGAAGATGCGACTGTCTCAGATGACACCAAACATGGACAGGGACAAACTCTGTTTTTTGTTATTTCAAAAGAAGAAAAATGTCTCAAGTTCTGAAAAGTTACTGTTAAGCAAGTTACTTTTTAATGCACTTTGAGATGTGACCAAAACAAAAGATGGTGTTTCTAATCTGCACTTAGTTTTTATGTTCATATGCACCTTAACCTGTGCTTATATTTACCTATCAAAATGTGTTGAAGTTGTGTGTTTGAAATGTAAAATTTAAAGAAGCAGTATTTCAGCACAGGTTTAGTTTAAGTACTGCTCTTCTATTGTGTTTATGTCCTTTTGGATGTGGCAATACGTTTATAAACATCCAGTGTGTTTGTTATCTGATCTGTTTGTGTTTATTTTAAATAGTTAACTTTGCTCACTGTCTGCTAAAAACATCCGGCCCAGCTCATGTTCTTAGTCTGAAAATCCGGCCCGAGTCAATTTTTAATTGAATAGCCCTGGTCTAGACTGTATTTCTGATTAACTTCATGTTATCTTCATTGAAAAAAAACAGCTTTTCTTTCAAAAATAAGGACACTGCTAAGTGACCCCAAACCTTCAGGATTCACAGTTTCCCAGAAGAATACTGCATTACAACCATAGACCATATATAAAAGATGGACGTCACTATGTAACATCACCCACTGGCTTGTGGACTAATGTTTAAAAACCTTGAGTTTGGCATTTTGTCACTGCCATTATGGTGTTGATCAGACATAATGAAGGAGATTTGATTCTGACTGCAAACTCAACTTTACTATGCACAGAAGTAGAAGCCCTCTAAAACATACAATACTTTATTGTCTATTTTCCTCTGAGTGGGACAATAATTTACTAAATGAACAGCATGCTATGTTAAAAGCCATGGACCTAGAAAGTGAAACTATAAACACATTAGGAAAATGCTGACTGAGGTAGCAGATCAGGTGAGAAGTAGGGTCCTTTTCTTATCCACTTCTATGCAATCTGACTTCTTTTTGCAACCAGAGGAGTCGCCTCCTGCTGGCCGGTAGAAATAATTAAAAAGATGTAAGGCACATCTGTGCTGGCTTCACTTTTCAGATATGGTAGTTTCATCCATCTTATTATGGAGTCCATGTTTGTATCAAGATAATCAGTTATCAGTTTTTCACTCCACCTGCCAATAAAGTGAACATAATAGTGTCTTGTTTGTGTAGTGATGCAAGTAATATTAAATGTTTATCTACATTTTTAATGCAACATTACACCAAATTGCTGGATATAAATACATTAATAAATGCAAATTAATGTATGTATTTATAATGTGCAAATACATTATGAATACGCATGCTAAGTAAGTACTTTTGTACACGTGCGCACTGCAATATTGTTTCACTTATCTTCATAATTGCATTGAAGGAGCAATGTACGACTCCAGCTGATTGTTGGGTCTATATTCAGTGTAACGGTGTTTTGTTACGTGACGTATGGCTCCCTCCTCTCGAGACAAGTATATAACGGCACCATCATATAGCCACTTCAGCTAAAATCAGGCTGCTTAACACACAGCAGGCCGACTGCTCTTCAGCGGGGTCAGCTGCTTCACAACGCCCTTTCATCTCGTACAAAGGCAACACGCTCGTGTGTGTGTATGTGTGTCTGTGTCGAGAAAAATGCAGTGTGTGTGTGTGTGTGTGTGTGTGTGTGGCGCCGTTTCCATGTGTGTTTGAACTGTGATAATAGAGGTCCATTAGAAAGCAGACACGGGGGCCACTGAGAGCAGCGTTCCTTCATCACAGCCTAATGGACATTAAGCGGCGGTCTCCCACTCGCACATGCACACAGCAGCAAATAAGAAACGCTTTTAATAAGGCTGCCTTTTCTCCAAGTCAAAATTCATGATTATCTAAACTGTCGGAATAAGATTAATCCATCCACATTGACCCGGTGCCTGCATGTGTGTGTGTGTGTGTGTGTGTGTGTGTGTGACTTCAGTCTGAGCCGAGGCAAACAATGCCAAGTTCGATACAGAGAATAATAGATCATTTACAGGGAGGACAGTTCATTGGGTGCTGTTTAAATCATACCGACACGGAGACGTCTGGTTCTCGGTTTACAACAGATTCAACTTTCACACTGCTGCCTTTGAATTAACTGATCCCACTGTAAGCCCCACCTCTTTTCCCTCAGTGTCAGATTGACAGCGCAGATTATCAGTAAACACACTCAAATGAATCTGGTTTGAGTGGATAATATTCAAGTCAGTGCAGGAATTTGGTCTGTGGGGATGGTGAGCTGACACATTTTAATATCACATCCTCCTAAACTCTATCTGTTCATGTCGATCTGCTCACGGTGCAGCAGAGGGGTGTCCAAACCGGGCTTTCCTCCGTGTGAAGGGAGGGTTCTGTAATATTGTGCACTGCTAAATATTTTGTGAGAGATGGAAGAAGTGCAAGCCATGTGATCGAACCAAAAAAATAAAATAAAATAAAAATGCACACTAGACTTGTATTTGGCCAGATGCTTTCATTCAGTCAAGCAGCAAAACAAACACGTGATGACTTCTCTTACTCCGCACGTCTCTTGGCGAGTTCACTGTCAGTTCAATTCGGTGTGAGTTACATCCTCGAATGGATATGAAGACACCCAAAGAAATCAGATATGAGCAGCTGAGAATGAAGGCTGGGTCAAGTTTTGGTTTTTTTTGCGCTACCTCTTTCCTTTTCTTTGTTTTATGCAGTCAGCCGTGTGCTGCATCCATCCACCCGATTTCCCAACAGTGACAGTTTCAAAGAGAGGAAGCGTCAGCCTTTCAGAACAACCTATTCAGAAGCTTTGTGTACAAAGCTCAGTGATATCAGAGTTTTTCTAAGCTGTTCCATTAACCAACATCACAATAGAAACACTCCACAGTTTCGATGAGACACACGCACACACACACACACGCACACACACACCTCAATTTCACACATGTTCTATAAAATACTCACTAATAATATAGGTATTGACTCAGCACTCAAACGTAGACACACACATGAACATACAGAAGATCGACAACCCCCCTCACCACTGCTCCAATGTGCAGCAGTGCTATTCTGTTGCCTAGTAACCAGGTAGAGTTTCTAGTAAGAGCCTCGTTGCCGAGAGAATCCCACTGTCCTAGACTTCTCCCTCTTCCTCCCTCGCCCACTCTCTCTCTCTCTCTCTCTCTCTCTCACATACACACACACACTCAAATCGCAACACACATTTGCACCGTTTGAAGTTGCTTTCATTAAACTCGGCACATGCACTTTAAATTCACCGCGCACTTTTCTTCACCATCAACCTTCAATCACCACTCTGCCGTAAATCTAGGTTGCCGTAACTCTCTGTCTTCACACTACGCTTATCTGCACACCTATGCACACACTGTGTCTATCTACACACACACACACACACACACACACGTTTCCAGGCTCATTTTGTAGACAAAGCAGAGACACATGCTGCGGAGTGGAGAGAGGAAGAGAACCAGAAAGAGGAGGCTGCAGTTTTCAGGTCTCTGAGGAGATGCAGTTGAGTATCAGGCTATATCCATTATACACCACTGCTGTAAAAGCATCACTTATCTAGTACACACAAAGCGGTGCAAGCATGTAGCTAAACATTTGGCCTGAGCAGCAGCCTGTGTCATTATAAAAACTATAGACTGCATCATAAATAAATAACTGCATATAAGAAACAGAAATATGCAAATCATAACCTTTTTGATGTCAACCACATCCTCATACTCAGTACATTTCTTCTTAACTGTTATTTGATCTTTTTGAAAGTGTATTCAGACATCAGAAGAGATGAAGAAGAAAAGGAAGAAAGCAGTTCTTTGTTAGCTTTAAAGGAGGTCTGGGCTGAAGCAAAGTTACACATACTTGCTAAAACATTGCAGTGATACGATCTCTATCGCTCTCTCACTCACACACACACACACACACTGTGCTGTGCTGTCTGCATTGCCATGACAACCAAGTGCAAGATGGGTTTCCCAGATCTTTTATTTATTCATCCATCCCCGCATTACTCTTTCATACATATATACACAGATGTGCATCCTCACACGTGTGTGCATCCATGCATGTTCCCCCCGCACTCCTTAACACACCCAAGCCCTCATTTTACAAGCTGGTCTGATATCACAGAAGAAATTTATAGCATTAAATGTCCTGCACAAAAGTCGCCTGCATTTACGCAAAACACTGGAAGAACCTTTTGCCACCTCCAGAATACTGTTGTCTGAAATTAAAAGCTGCCCGTAAAAAGTGGGATATTAAGATCAGGTGGTGTGTTTGTGTCTCTTTTGTCTTTCCTGTGCGTCTTTTTCATCATTCCAACCATTTTTCAGTCGGTAATGTGATCAGAAGCATGGCGAGGCCTGCTGTGTTATTCATGTGGAGATTGACTGCGGGGAAATAGCTCTGATACACACACACCAACAAAATAAAGCTCATTAAGAACAGCAGTGCAGCTGCTAAACAGCAAACGCAACAAGGCAATATGACCTAAAAACATAACTGAATACTAAACACCCAGCTGAAGATGGAATAAGGAGAAGGAGTTTAAGACTACTGTGATGGTCCGCTCACGATCCCAACCCCAACGCGATGCATCCTCCCTGGGGAGCCCTGCACTGACCTTGCCCTGCCAGCTCCTCCTCCAGAAAAAGAAATACATTACCACCTTCTCAGGTCATTTCTTGCATCCTTAAGGGTCGTACCATATGTGTGTGTCTCTGAACGTTGGAGATGTGCTGTGAGATACGACAGCCCCTCTGAATCTGTCAGTTTTTCAATTATACCTGCTGATTCTCCATCTTACAACCTCCCATTTTATAGCCGGGATAAATCCTCTTCTGTTGAACTCTGTGACCCTCCACCTCAACCTTTCAGCCACCAGGACATCACGCACCGACAGACACACAACTCATTCCTATAAATCGATACACTCTGGGAGTCAGTTCATGTCAAATGCTAAAACACTGAGAGGAATGAAAAGACATTCTGACAATTCCTTTCAGCAAGTGGTCTCATTATAAAAGAAAAAAAACCTCCCCTTGCAAGAGTGTGTGTGCATGCAAATGCATCATACTGCAGCACACTGAAAATAACACGCTTTGATTTCAATAGAGTGACATAAATTAAAAAAAAGCACCAGACTAGAGAAAAGAAGCCTACAACTGCTTTGGTGTATTTGCAGTCAGGACTTAGCAGCAAGAAGAGACAAAGAAACAGAAGGAGAAGGAAAGAGGAAGAGCGGAGGAGAAACAGGATTCGGCTGCAGCTTCTTTTTGAACAGAGACAGGCTGAGGAGGGGGCTGCTTGAGAGAGGAGTTGTGTCTTGAGCTTGAGAACGCTGCTGCATCTTCACTGCAGCAACCATCAACGAGCAGAGGAAGACAATAAAAAGCACAACAGAGCTTCAGGGAGCCGACGGCGACGTGCTCATCACTCACACTTGTGATTGGCTGAACGCTACGTCCAATTTTCAGACAAGAGTGCCGCGATACAGTACACAAGGCGTGCAGAATGGATTCAATCCAAATGACCAATTTCTGTCCTGCTCATTTCTCGTCGTGTTCCCCTTCGCCTCGCTCTTCAATCATTCCTCTCTCTATCCTGTTTATTCATTTCATCCTCTCCTTCTCGCCTTGTTCTTGCCTTGATTTTTAACTTCCTGTCCTCTGTCTTTGACCTCCCTCATCTGTTTTCTATCCTGGACTACATTTACTTCCTCATTTGTCCATTTCTTGACTTTTTTTTGTTTAAAATCATCCATCCAACCTTGTCTCTCTTTCTCCTCTACTAAATTCTTTGTCCCCCTTTCTTTTTACCCTCCTGTGAGCTTTGTCTACCTACCACCTGCTGCATTTACTCACTCAAGTGCACTCACAGTAATTTTCCATCATTATTTGGAGTCCAGCTTTGTTTAACAGAAACACATTTTCAGAATGGATATTCTTGACGAGAATGACAGAGAGGGCTTTGGATGTCGGGTTGATCCGTGGAAACACAGAACACACTTCTAGGCCATCGTCAACATGATGCACAGCCATGGCAACAGCTGCTACGAAAGCCCTCCCACAGTATCAGAGGGCCAATCAGTGTGGCACTGCCACTACAGGGAGATTGACTGACAGCTCTCTGAGTGAAAAGACACACTGGGCAGAAAGAAGTGAGGTACTCCTTGTACCTTCTTATATCTATCACTTATTCACTCGCTCACAATCAATTCATGCCTGTTCTCACCGTCTATGCTGCTTTTTGTTTCAAATTTTGACTAGTCCTCCTCACTTTACTAGATGAAATATTATAAAAGTAGTAAAATATCATTAAAATGGCCAGGCACCACCAACTATTAGGACACTGACTCTAAGTGAAGTTTACAGCCGACAGGTGAGGACAGGTGTCTAGCTGCGTTAAAGTGCACTAACATTTATTGATGTGTCTAGCAGTCATTTTACGATGCAATTAAGCATTAGGAAGAAGAGGGAGTAAGAAATTACCTGTTTGCACTACTTATAAGACAGCAGAGACAGGTCCAAACACTCAGTGTACACTCCTTTACAGATTAACCTTCTGACCCTGAACAGTAGCAGCCACCAGCTTCACTCGGATTGACCTTAAACCTCGTGTACAACTGACTAATGAGCATGCTCTGATAAACCCGGTTAGCTGGCAGAGGGTTCCATGTTGATGCTGACATAGAGCCTTCGTATGCATCCCATACTAGCTGTTTTTGGCTAATTTTTACCACTACTATAAGTTGTTCTGTTTCAAAACAGCTGCTGCAATTACTTGACACAATCAATGGCGTCAACGTTGAAACTGCTTCAAAATTAATATTTCTGTTTCTTCATACTTCAGTTCAGTTTAACAGTTTTTTTTCTTTGGTATCACTTATGGTTGCATCTTGACATCTGTTACTTTTGGCTAATTGGTCAGCTGCAGTCAGCCCAAGTGTTTTAGACAACTGTAAATTCAGCATAAAAGTTTCCAAGGCTTCAGAAGAATGGGATTGCTTTAAATTATTATAGACTAGAAAGACGGTGTGTACAAATTTCAGCAGAGCACTACTACAATGCATAAGCACCTGCAGAGAAAACACATAAGCATTTCTCAGCACAGAGGCTTTTCCTTCGTTCTTGCTCTCTGTAAACACATATACTGTATTTTAACACAGCTGGATTCCAAATAAAGCCAATCTCATTTATACTACCATTTAAAGGTTTGGTGTCACTTGGAAATGTCCTTATTTTTTAAATAAAAGCATTTTTTTCAATGAAAATATTAAATTAATTAGAAACAAAGTCCAGACATTGTTAATGTGGTAAATGACTATTCTAGCTGGAAACGACTGATTTTTAATGGAATATCTCCATAGGGGTACAGAGGAACATTTCCAGCAACCATCACTCCTGTGTTCTAATGTTACATTGTGTTTAGTTAATCGTGGTGAAAGGCTAATTGATGATTAGAAAACTCTTGTGCAGTTATGTTAGCACATGGATAAAAGTGTGAGTTTTCATGGAAAACATGAAATTGCCTGGATGACCCCAAACTTTTGAATGGTAGTGGACATATCTTTCTGTTTCAGTTGTCAGACAAGTGTGAAATAGTGACTAAAACATGGCCCAGTAAGCTACATATTAACCAGCAGTCACTTCTCAGCTGCACTGCTGAAATCTTGATTTTACACCCAAAATTTGTGAATTCGATGATGTTTTCATAGAATTCTTGGTTACTACTAAAGTCAGAGAATGATTACACAATTAGGAGAAAAGGAGATGCATTAGCTGTTCCATGCTAAATTTTCCGTCTTGTCAATTGTTGTATTTTGTTTATTTTACAGACTGAACTTCTTGTCTTTGTTAAGTGGTCTAATAGGAACAGCACTGCATCACAGACTTAAACAGGAAAAACACTCCGAGAGTGCAGTACTCTGCCAAGGCTGCTCAGTCATTCTATCATTTCCGACAACTGAAATCTTGAAGAAATTCATAGCAACATAAAATGTGGCCATTTAATATAGATGTACCTACAATCAAAATGACCTTGTTGAGCACAGGCGTGCATTATGCATGTGCACGTTATGTACAGATACCGAACCACATGACCTAAATATGTAGTGGGCGGGGGGAATTGATAGGACTCGGAAACACCCCCACAATTTGATCAATTGTTCGTTATATCATTTCAGATGGATGAGTCCCGGTAAGTCCGGAACGGTCGATTTTTAGTAGGATCGCAATCATGTGATAGTAGTGTTCACTTGTTGTCATAGTTACAGTGACGCCGTGCCACTATCTTGCAATGATAAAGAAATCATTAACAAATCCATAGATCCAGACTATAAGCCACATCACTGCCACAATCTAATCACTTGGTCCTTGCGTCATTTCAAACCTTCCCTGAAAATTTCATCAAATCCGTTTGTCTGTTTTTGAGTAATGTTGCTAACAGACAAACCAACGTTGACCATCACTTAACTCCGCTGAGACTCCGCCTCCTTGGCAGAGTAATGATAAGTCCCCGTTTTCGTTTATTTTATTAATCTTGGAGTTTCCAGTTTTAATTTACATATATAAAAATTTCATACTGTTATATTATTCAATTACATCCTGTCAAAATAAAATGCCCTAAAACTTAAATAAAATGACCCTTTTACTTTTCTAGATGAGAATTTTATTATTTCGATTATTTGACTTATCTGTAAAGCAGCTGATAGATTAATTGATAGAAAAAGGTCATTAGTGGCAGCCCTAATGTCGAACCAATCAAAATGTTTCTCCCCATAACGCCGGCGGCTTCATCATTTCACAGACACCAGCGAACGTCTGGCCGGCGGCACAAACACACCAAAACTGAGACACATTCACTCCATTTCTCTGAAGTGCTTTATGGAGTCCAACTCCCAGAGCCTGGGGCAGGTGAGGGTCACTGCACCAGCGAGTGTGAATGCACACAAACACACTCTTTCTGTTGAGCCGACACACAGACACTCCCACATGCACACACATACACACACATCCCTGCGTTTACACACATGAAAATCAGCGCTATTAGTTCCAGATCATTTTGCGAAGCAGCCTGTAAACAGTGAGCCTGGGGATAAACAAAGATCCTACTGCTCTGGAAGTAATCCCACTGCACACACACCTTAACCCCCTGAGCACACACACACACACGGACAAACTGACACAAAAACACACAAACTGGCCTGCATACACGCATAAACATTAATTAATGCCTGCAGGGCGGGAAAGCCATATTACACTGAAATGCACATTTGTTGGCTTATTATGTTTGGCTAATGCATTTGTGAGCAAATAATGACATACAGGGCTGAATAACATTTGTAATTTTACTGCAACAATACCAATATTCCAATAAAGTTGAATTTCACCACCAAAACTACACTGTTTTCCATAACCAGTATGATATTGTTGGCAAATCCTTTTCATATTCACATTTCATGTTCATTCAAAAATGACGTTAAATTTCTGAAAATGTTCTATGTTAAAATTTGTCCTTAAAATTGTACAAAAAAAGTCTAATCAAAAAGGCTAGTTTTAAAAAAAAGCATTTTAACAAGCATTAAATAGCAGTTTTCTCAACTTAACAGTTTTTGATTATCTTGCTTGAATAAATGAATACATTTCCTGTGGATAAATGTTTTATTTCATCTTTTCATTCTGGACTTTTTGGTTGACGGTAAGCATATTCTTTGATTTCTTCACTTTTATGTGTATTTGCTATAGACTGTATTCGACACCAACTTGCTTGTGTGATGAGAATTTGTAGATATTGTTTTGTGTTGGGGCCTGAGTTTTACGCACATCTCTAGTAATGACAGCAGAAGTTTGGTTTGCAGCGGTATCATGTAGCTTGCAGCACTAGTGTACTGTTCCACAATTCCAAATAAGCAGATGTATGCATGCTTGTTTTCTTTTGTAATATTTATCAGAAACAGTGTGTTGTGGTTACTTGTTTTGTAGGAACTGTGTTTATCTTTCTGGTTTATCAGTGTGCATTATTCACTCTTTCGGTTCTAGTCGTTTCTCTGGAAGGCACAGAATGCATTTATGCGAAAGAAAGAACGCTTTTGACATTGCAGGGAGGTTCTGCTGTTGCAAAAGTCTGGTGTGAGCTCAGCTGAAAGTCTGGAAGCGTGGGCCTCGTCCACTATACAACACAAGTTCGACCCGCTGCACATGCACACAGACGTCCACACAGCGCTCGGCCACACACGTCGTGATGCCTGCTCAGGGTGTGCCAGGACTTCATACGTCAGAGAGGCAGGATCCCTCTAAATCCGCAGTCATACGCACCTCACGACCCCCAATCTGCTGTTATGATGAGCACAGGCCAAGTATAATGAGTCACCGAACACACAAACAGGCACGCATTAGCTGCACTGCTCAGTATAAATACAGACAAGACTAGCGGCGATGCACAGAAGCCTCAGGACGCCTGTCTGACGGCAGCAGGAGAAGGACAACCTGCTGACATCAAGGCCAACTCCCTTTCACACTGCAGAGATGAAGTCATTTTAAGACATAAATACACACCACAGACAAAAAGCAATGAAACCACTGAAGTGATGTCGCTGTGGGACTGAGAGGAAGTGGACAATTCAACTTTCTTTCCCTGAAGACATGAGCTGATCCTCACTACAGGAGGGTGTACAGTAACAGGCTCACTCAGCTAACGCTCATGTCTCTTATCTCCAAGCCAGAATGTCATCCAGACTACATTCTAATGACGTTCTTCATGCTGCTGATTTGATCTCAAACGGCTTTAAGCTTCTCTAGTTCACAGCCGAGTCCTTCCAAACTTGAAATAACCACAGAAATCACATCTTCTTGTTTTATTTTAGACTTAATTTGTTCGGTGTTTTTTTTTTGCTGCCTTTGTCACATTTTTAGTCACTGTGGGCTCATTTTTCACTGCAATATAAAGTCCTGCACCTCTATGAAAACAGTACAACCATGACTACAAGTAGAGAGAACTAAAAATGTCTTCTGTGCCATATCACATAAAAAGAAGAAAAAAACAGGTTGCATTTTTTAAATTATTTATTCCATAAAAACTGAAGAAAAACTTGGAATCAATGCATACAACATCTTTCCAAGTGTCTACAGGTGTCACCAACACTGGAAAAAATGTTGCTCCTACATATAATACACATTTTACGACTTACATTTTTAATGTTTACATACTTATCTAATATTTAATCTGTGTAAACACAGCCTGCACTTCAATTGAAAACACTGGAGTTTTGTGACATGACTTTCAATCAGAACTGAGTGACTAATAGCTTCACCACTGTGCCATTCAGTGTAGAATTTTTTGTTTGTTTTTACAGATTCCGTTTCATGCAAACAGTTCAATTTTAATACAAGACATGTAGAACAAAGCGATATTGATTAAATTACAATTTTAAGCTTAGATTTGGTCGCATTTTCTGAATGGATGGCATGCCACACAATATTTAGTTGACAAATTGTCAGAAAGTTGAAAATATTGGAATTATTTCCATTTTACCAGTTTCTGGCTCTGATCATGGTGTAATTTTGGTAATTTTTTTTCAAGGAATCCAGTGAATGTTTGGCAGCAATGCCGAACAGTTTGTATTCCAAACACTAAAACATGCCTTTCAAACACCCCACTGTGTTTTTGGATTCAGAGGGTTAACCAATGTAGTTGAATACATCTGTAAAAGTTATTCTCTAATACCAAATGTCATTAAATGCCTCTGAGCTTTCAAACAAGCCAACATAATCGAGGCGTTCTCTTTATATCAGCCTCATCTACATTAATTTAAGAAGGAAGCTGAAGGGTTCCTGTGAACATGCTTCAGAGGATAGAATGACTAATGGAGACAGATAGCATGATGAACCCACTCGTCTGTAATAGATTAACCTTGTCTGGCCTCCTGAATCGGATCTAATCAGCCCGAATCAGCTTGTTATTCTATCACACAAATCTAATCAGCGACTCCAAAACAATCACTCTTGTTGCTTAAGTCGTATAAATGATTACACTCTCCTCGATTGACTAACAGACAGATTTCTTCTGGGAAAACGTTGAAGGACCACACACTGCTGGCTTTTGCATGTTTGAACATGTGGAATACAAACTGTTTGACACTGCTGCCAAACAGTCGCTGGATTTCTAAATACTTCAGTAGACTTAAATAATAAACGAAAGATCATTTTTGCTAATCCTAGTTATCCTTACTCCTAATTATCAACTAAACAAATAATTATTTGAAAAAAAAAATAAAACGGAGACAAAGTTTCCTTACATGATGCCCCTATATTGGTAAGATAAAAATTCAATTAAAAAAAAAAGAATTTACTTGCTTTAAACTGAAGCATATTCACATTTAATGAGGACAAATTAGCTTTTTCCGGCACTTTTGCCCAATGTATTCATTGAATTATTACACAAATGTTGCCAACTAATTATTACTACTCTGGAATTATATGATGATCGGTGTACGTGTCTGTCTGTCTGTCTGTCTGTCTGTCTGTGTCTGTTAGCAACATTACTCATAAAGGGACCAACAGATTTGGATGAAATTTTCAAAGAAGGTCAGAAATTACACGAGGACCAAGTGATTAGATTTTGGCAGTGATGTGGCTTATAGTCTGGATCCATGAATTTGTTAAAGATTTCTGTATCATTACGAGATAGCGTCACGGCATCACTGTAACTATGACAACAAGTGAAGACTACGTCAGCTGCCTGCTCACAATTACATGATTGCGATCCTATAACAAATCCATTGCTGCAGACTTACTGGGACTTATCCGCTGGAAATCATACAACTGAGCAGCCTTGGCAGAGTACTGCTTTTCTTGTTTGATTATTTGATGATATACAAGTTTGACTATGTGATTATTTCAGCTCCAGACTTAAGTGTTCTTTCTTCAAATTTGCTTGCGCTGGATAATCTGTCAGCATAAACAACTACTGTGCTATGTGTATTTTTTGTACATGTTAAGCTGTTGTCATTCTTTGTTGTTTGTTTGGTGAGATTTTTCAGTCAAATACATACCAGCATTTATCGGATGGGATACATAAATCTCCAATCTGAGTGACAAACAGTAAGCAAAGATTTCTCTACCACTTAAAAACTTTGATATTCGGCAGATGAAAATCCCACACGGACAGCAGATCACAACACGGACCCACAAAATGCAGGGATTTCCTTCTATGGAAGTATTTTTCTTTCGTTTTTAAAAACGACTCCTTCATCTTTCTGTCATCTTGTGTTTTATGGTGAATGGGTCGAGAGCTAATCGGGGAGCTGAAAACAAGATAAAGAAGTTCAGCTCGCTGCTGTGTTGCAGCTTGAACACAGACGTGCACTTTTGTTGGACATCCTCAGCTGTTTAGGTAAAGGCACAGCGGCAGGCCGGTTGATCAATGATGATGAGCATAATAAACATGATGGACGACAAGTGTTCTTGTGCTGAAATCCTATTCTGGTAATTGTGAGCAACTGTTGACCTGCTTTTATTGTCAGAGGTGATTAATGACATTCCGATACGCATTAGACATGTGCAGCATGTGTGGAATCTGGAATTTATATGATACAAGTCTATTCATAACTGCTTGATGACTGCTTTGTTTGACATCTTCAAAATAGCCTAAATAAAAGGTATGAAAAACAGGCTTCACATTTAACTTTCCTCCTCCTTCAAACTCACACTTTAGCTGATGTGTTCATTCCTTTATGTGCTTGAGTGGCAGAGCATTTATGCTGCGAATAATATTTACATAGTCTACTGAGGACCACCAACTCTGCACTGCTTACAGTGGCTGGTACACACACACACACACACACACACACACACACACACACACACACACACACAGACACACATATAGTCGCCGACACTGATGCATAAATCACAGAAAGTTGACCGGTGAGACATAACCTGGTTCTAGTCCTAAACTAGCAATTATAATGTGATTCCAAGCATGCGATAGTGTGCACCTCATTCATCAGCCATGTTATCTTGGTACAAACAGTCCTGCCTGTCACCGTGA